>NC_133581.1:9566602-9866602 GCF_964106895.1 Numenius arquata
TTAAAAAATGAAGTCCTCTAGGGGAAACACTGACAAGCTCCTTTAGTCTGTTGGCACTGTTGGGTGCTGCTTTAATAAAGGAGCTCCAGTGGCAGTGTGCAGCTGGAGCAATGCATGACTGCGATATCACTGTCATGTGAATGAGCTGTCCCAGTACTGCAGAGTCTGCTCTTTACTGTACGCAGAGACACATCAATACTGAATATAGTGTGTTAGCAAAACAGAATGGAAATCTTTTAGGTGAAGAATGGCTTTACTGATTGCTTTGCTCTACCAGAATGGGGTGTGTTTTCAGGCATTCTGATAAATGTGTGCTATTTTTCAGCCATTCAGTGTGAAGTGCTGTAGGTTTCATATAAACTTTTATTGCTCACCACAGGCATGGAAGGATTGATTACATTGTTTGGGGATTTCCTAACTTCTGAGGCTGCCTCTTTAGCCAGCCTTAATACAGTGTAAGGGGGGAACAAAATACTACAGTGCTACTCTGTAGCCTACTTCCTACTTTTACATTTTTCGGATCGACCCATCTGGTTTTGAACAGGGTAGCCAAGAGCCAGCCGCATCCACATACCTTCTGCACACCTCTGATGTCTTAGGGCAGCTGGATTGTTAGTGATGAGTACAATGGTGTCCTGATACAACTATGGGGAATAATGGACAGAATTTAAGGGTTATTTCATGTTACTACTCATGCTTTTGTCTAGCTGTGACCATTGCTAAAAGGGAAACAAAAGCTCGACCTTGGAATCGAGCTGTTATCAATGTCTGAAGTGTGCAAAAAAATTTTGGTGCGTCTGTGCTGAAAACTATTTAATGTAGGGGAAGTCAACAACAGATAATAACTTTTTTAAGGCAAGCAGCATAACATGATTGGGTGGGGACTCCTCCGAGTGGGGCAAATTGATGCTGAGCCCTGACAGTTAACTCTTAGTGAATTTGTAAAATACCTTAGGGTTTCTGAAGCAATTACCAGAGATACCACCTCTCTCCAATTCTGAACTAGTCTGGTTTCACCCATTCCTGAGTAGGCCTTTTACATTTTCAGACCTCAGGCTTACTAGAACTCAGTTTTACCAGTACTCAGGTCACATATTGAGCTGAGCATTTTGCTTTTCTGTGTATTTTTATATCTCTGGGGACAAATATAAAAAAATAAGCTTATATTCTGATCTAAATTTCTTGTAATTTCTTCTACGACTGGTTATAGCCCTCACAAAGCCACTGACCTGGATTTCAACTACATTACAACTTGAATCTACTTAAATTGTACTGTTGTTTCACGTAGGATTCTTGTCACCAGTATTTGCTAGTTTTGTGGCGCCCTTTTCTATTCTTGACTACTGGACAAATGTCAGGAATATCTCCCTTAAAATGAATGTTGCTTTCATCAGTAAAAATCTAGCAAAAGGAGACTGGCGCCCTAGGCATTATGAACAATACAGGCTTTCAATAAATAAATAATTCAATTCAATTAAAACAAATGTCTGCCCTGATGTACCATTGTTTCTAATTTCTTTAATAAGCATTCTCAGGAGGTGTTTATGGGAAGTGGTCCTCAATGAAAGCTTCAAGGAAGGTTCCGTAAGAAAGTAGAAGTTGTGGTGCCACCTTAATTTCCTGCCAGGAGAGAGTTGTCAGGAGAGAACTCCAGCTCAGAATAAGCCTGCAGAGTTCATGTTGTGTATGGAAATGTAGGCCTTGACAACAGTTACATGTCGGACCCTCCTTCCTGGAAAGGCTTTGCTCAAAAAGAGACAGTGGGCAAAGAATGAGATGGAGCTAAGGAGTGATGTAAATCCTGTGCTACCGTGTTTACTGGTGGTCTTAGCCATATTTAAAGATGTCAGTGCACTGAAGTTGTTGGTAGCAGCCTTGGCTAGCTCTGTGCACTCTCAGATTCCTGTCAGGAAAGCTATAGATGCAGACACAGCCCAGTAGACAGCAACACGCTGTGCCAACTGGCTCTGCAACCGTCTATTTAAGTCCCTGAGCCTAATGTTTCCTACTGGCTAGTTGCCTCTGGAGGTTTAGAGACCGCCTCTGTGCACAGACATACGGATAGAGTTTATGCTCTGTCTACTGGCCTGGGAACAGGATTTTCCTCATACATTCCTGGCATCTCTATCATCTTCAAACCGAATCCTATACCCCTAACTCAATCCAAAAAGCAGGGGGAGAATGTGACTCAACAGACTTGCATTAAAAACCCCTGGGGGAGGTTCACCGTTCTGTTTTTCTGCCTGAATAGATATGTAGGAGGGTAACAATGTGTTGAAAAGTGAGAACATTTAGGGACAGAATCTGCCCAAGAGTGAGTGCTCACCCTGCCTACCAAAGTGTCTTGAGGGCAGAATCCAGCCCTTAAATATTGTCAGACATCTGGGCAAACAAAAACAGTTTAGCTCGAACTTCCTCCATTTTTCCTGCTCAGAAAGTACTCAGTCTAAGATGTCAAATTTTGAAACTAAAACCCGGGTGAGTGATCAGATCCTTACCCTTCCTTCCCTTTGAGGAGAGATTTATGGTCTTGCTTGAAACCAGCCATCAACTCAAACTGAGATTCACATGATGCAAACTAGACCTGGGCTGAAGCCTCAAAACTCAGATCTGGATTGAGATTTCAAATGGTGCGACTGGGGATGGGGCAACAACCCACCTTATCCAGACCCACGTAAATCCATCTCTCTCCCAAATTTTTTTAAAACTCGCCAATACATCACATTGATTTTTGCTTATAGAAATTCCTTTGGGCATTTTTCAAGAGAGATTAATTTAGCCTTGTCCCATCACTATTTAACTCATCACACGCTGTCTCACACAGGTGTGTAATCCTCTCCGCAGAAAGTCTTCACAAAACCCTAAAGGAAATAGTTCATCTGTACAATGTGCACTATGATACAACCAACAAAAGGGGAAAAGAAGAAAGAGAGAAAGAAAGCAGAGATGCAGAGAAACCAGTGTTATTTCTTGCCATACAAAGGGTTGCCAAGTACTTTTCATTTACATGGATGACTTAATGATGATTGTATGATATTTAAAATTACTGCCACCCACCAGAGATACATTAAAACTTTTATCAATATGTCTCTTTTACTATCTATTTGACTATAAAAATGCAGAGATCATTGGGAAAAAAATAGCTTGTTGCCAGTCACTAAAAAAACTCAGTGACCTTTCTAGATTAAAAGAACAAAAAAAAAAAAAAAAACAACCCTTCTACTAGTATCAACATGATTTAAATTTACATGAACAAATAAGCTGTTTCACACAATGGAAATAAGTAATAAACTATGACGAGAACTGTGACCAGCCTGGGACCTCTTAAAGACCCCTCTGGACCTGGCAGGAGTCTGCTTTTTCTGTCTCAGGGACAACCCCCCACACTGGTCTAATTACCTTTTTAAATTCATATCTAGAACCACAGGCTGCCTCATGGGATTAAGCACAGTATGCTTTGCAAATTGAAAATAAGATAGCTGTTAGGAATATATACTTGCCTCTATGATTACAGCAACAAACAATGGCAAAACATTAATTTACATCTGTTATAACGGTGAAACAAAGCCCAGGATTTTCTTCGTGTTATAGGCAAGAGATAAAATTGCAAAGGTGAGATTCTAAAAGGTGTAGGCTCTAATGAGGGAGATTCTCTTGCAGAGCAGGTAACTGGCAGCATGACATCAACTCAAAGTTATGAGGATTCAGTATATCATTAAATTTATTTACCATAAAATGGATTGAGGTTTTTTTTTTAACAGTAAAACTATTCATAGGGAGACAAAGTTTGTATATGTGGGGTGGAAGGCATTCGTGTGGGGTGAAACAGTTCAGAGCGGTTGCAACAGCAATCCAGTCATGCCTGGGTCTAGGGTTTTTAAAGGTGTTTTATCTGGTAGAAATGAATACAGCATTTACAAATTGAAAATAACTCTGTAAACTCAGATAAGATTGTCTTGGTAATATTTTACCAAGGAAGCAGCTCACCACTGCTTACTTTCAATTAGCCATCTAAATCATAGCCTATACAAAAAGCAATCCCTGCTGCCTTGCAATAAAAAAAAAAAAAGAAAGTTAGACTAGTTCCTAAGAGTTTTGATTCATGTTGCTGAATATGGAAGATCTGTAATCTTCTCCTTGGAGTCTATAGTCTAATGTAACTGCTTGAAAGTACTTTCCTTCTGCTGCTGGCAAAGATATCTTTTTCTGAAATGAATGGTGATTCATTATAGATAACCCTTCCCGATTAATTTTGTTTTGACTTTAACTTCAGAATAAGAATATAGGCAGTAAAGTACCTTCTCCCCAGATAGTAACTATGCTGTTATTTTTGGACCATATTGTAGTTATGTTGAGAGAAACCTAAATTTAGAAGGAAAAAAAAAATTTGATTGTCATCAAAAGTTTTCACTGTAAGATAAGAAGTGGCATTTTATTATTATTACTTGTCTGTGATGAATAATAAATAAGCAAGTTCCTTGGAATCAGTATTCAGCTTCACTGGCTTCTGTCTACGTAATCCACAGAACACTCTTGGAGGGCTGAAGAAGTTTAATTTGTGTCTACACATTTCCAGTGATCCAAAGGTAATATGCTAGCAAATTTGAGGAGACCAAGTACGATGGCACTAGACCCCTTGCTGTGACAGTGACTTTTTGAGGGTCTAATGCTGCATGAGAACGAGAGTTTTGACAATTCCAATAATGTGAAGAGATAGTTAAGAGCCTGAAAAATAGACATAGCTGTTGTAAATCACTGTATGTAGCATTTCTTCAGCATCTAAATGATTTGTGACTTTGTCTGTAAATCAGTTTCCCTTCCTTCTCTCTGCCTGTTTTTTGACTAAGGTTCTGTTTATGGTTGCTCTGTTCTTTAATTTCTGTTGTGAGTTTTATCTGTTATTTCTGTTGAGAAGAACTTAACCTGACCTTACTGTCTGAATATTGACTTGAACCTGTTGCCTGCTGGGGTCTTTTTCTTTGTTTTGTTCTGTGTGTTTTTTAAGACGGTGAGGATGTCCAGACCATCTGATATATCTGAGTTACCAGCAAAGATCCACCAGCTCCACCAACAAGGAGGAATTTTCTTTCAAAGAAATATTAAAATTAAAAATTAACTGTGTGCCATTACACAATATCTATAACATAGTGTTTATAAAGGCTTTTGGAAAGCTGGATGCTATTAAATACACCTGAATGATTTTACTTGCCTTCATAAAAGGATGAACGGTGCATGCACCTCCCTGAAAGCAGTTAGCCTCAGGCAGGAAAGGAGTTTTTCACCCTCCTTCATTCTCTTCTGTTTAATAGTGATTTACTACGAGCTAAGCACATGAACAGTGTTTAAAAGCTGCTGAAGAGTCCCACTGAAGTTACAGGGGTTGATGCACGCTGGGATTACTCCACACTGAAAAGTCAGGTTGAGGTTTCACTGTCTTGTTGAAGAAGGATGTAATTACTGAAACATAATTTGATGAACAATTAGGTCACTTAGGACAAGGATACAGCTACCTTTCTTTTCTGTGTTTAAAGGCAACATTTGTTTTGGCTTTATTTTATTTTTTACCTACAAGATTCATAATTTACAGTAGTGAATTGTATATTTTAGCCTTAAAAAAATAAATTTTACATAAATATTTAGACATGACTGAAAAATAAACCCAATTCCACAAACCCAAAAAATCTGCTCCATCTGTGGATTCCCTAGGATTTTGGCCTACCTGCATCATTTTGTTGCATGCCTTCACTGAAGCTCCATCTACAGCTACATGTGAACCCATTGCTCAGCCTACGTTAGTAGTTCTCTTCCTGTAAAGAAGCTGGAAACAGCTGAAATATTGCTGTGAGTGTTACCTGCAGTGCAGATTGCAAAGTTTTACTGGCTAGCACTGGCCATTTTCAGCCACAGTCGTTGATCACAACCAGCATCTGTAAAGGGTCAGGTATGTGGTGCAGGCAGGCTTCCTCTGATCCTGACACACACGAATCGCTGTTTGCTCACTGTATTGCTTGTATAGTGCACACAAGCATTTTGTAAAAACAGAGACAGGCAGGGGGAGCACCTATAAAAATGCAGTAACAATTTATTTTATGAAGAATTTTTGTAAGACTCATGAAAAACAGCAGCCCATGAGCTGCTATAAATATTACACTGCAGATGTTTGGAAAAAAAAATTGTTCACTTACAGAGTACACAGAGGTAATTCCTGAAGAAAAGTTGACTGAAAAGTGGGAGGAACTAGGACTGATAAGTTCACCAAGACTATTTCACTGGTAATACTTTAACTTATTCCCTGATCTAGTTTCAGCTGTCCTTTTTCCGTCTTTCCGTCTTTTTTTTTTTTTTTTTTTAAAAAAACCAGCTATTCATATTGCAGCGAAATAGAAGTGAAATGTTCTATACATGCCATAAACCGAGCTATAGCACAGCCATCCAGCTGTGATCTTTCCTGTACCTGAGCAACGTCTCAACAAAATCCCATGTGTGTGTCTGTGTATGTGTATGTATATGTATATATACAGACAGATTTGTACCAACTCTGCATTGTTACACTTGACTTACTCTTTTTTTTAATTATGTAAAAAAATCACATTAAGCTGAATCTAATTACTGCAATGTATATTAGAAGCAGGGCACCATCAAAATTTTATTTAAATTAATCAGGTTTTGATTTAAGATATTAAATTCAAATTAATCATGTAAAAATGGAAATGATCCTTGACGTGCTTCCAGCTGTGACTTCAGTCTGTTTTCTCGTGTGAGTCACTTTCGGGATGTCTTGGGGGGAACATTACGAAAATTCACGCCGGTGCTATTTCAATTAGAGTTATTTAGCAGGACAGATGTAAAGAATACGGTATAATTAAGAAGGAGCTGATGACACGGCTACAGATTTTCAGGATCAAAAAAAAAACTGTTAGTGAAAATTGACTACTGGTCATGTAGTCCAAGTTCAAATATGCTGGGGTTAAGCACTCATTAATGAAGGAATGAGGTCTTTAGATAGACCATTGGACTCTTTCTCTGGAGCAATCTGCAGAATTCTGCCCTGGAAATAACTTTGAAGCTTCATTAGCAAGCAGATGATACCTGATAATATAATTTTAAAATTCTTAAAATAATTTTCCTCCCACTGGTGCCTAATTTTTTCCCGCCAGCTAACTTCAAAGGCCTTCAGAAAAACCTGGAAGTGGCATATAAATGCCCATAGAAGAGCACACACACGCAGAGAGATTGTATGCATACACACAAAGCATTGTTAAACTCATGATAAATACGAGCTGCCAGGAATACTGTAATTTCTTCTAGCGCTGTTTGAGCAGAATTAGAGTCTGTGCTACCTGCAAGCTTCCTGACTGAAACCAATAACGAGGATGGGGGCTTTCCCACACAGAGGCCTGACTTAGTATTTATTTATAACTCTTTATACCATCAGTATTTCCACTGTGAGAAGTGAACTGCACATTTTTTCTTTATTCAAGAATAGGGTGACAGATACATTTTTTTTCAAACGTGCTGCAATGCTATGCAACATAGACTCTGGAAGTTATTTTACAAATTCTTTTACCTGAAATTAAATCTCCTAGGTAAAGCTCTCAGATTTTTTAACATGAAAAAAGATCAGAGAGACTACAATCCGTTCCTTCCTGTACTCATGGATCTCCTGAAAATATGTGTATTTAAACATGCTTCTTATGGTTGCTATCCAGGGCTCTCAGTATCTGTTCACCTCCTACTGAGTAATAGTAAAAGCCAAGTTAAATTTAAAAAATGCACAGTACATACTGTACACCCATAATTATAGATTAAATATTGATCTCCATGGTGTTTCTTCCATGGTGTTTTTTCCATATCTCTTGCAATCTTTCTCTTCCCTCAGTAATGCCCCATTGTCACTTCCATCTGCAAAGCAGCATACAACTGAACATATTTTCTGCTACCAAACCCATTGTTTTTAACTAGAAAAAAAACCATAGCGGATGACAATAAAATAATTTAAAAATCTAGTTCTGTATACCTTGTAACATTTTCAGGAGCAGATCCTAGAATTTGTAGAAGCTTTATTTGCTTGTTCAGGGATGCCATGCTCTTCAGCAAGCAGCAGTACCTAAAGGAGGAGCAATGCACCAGACCGAGCAAGCCTGGCTATCCATAGCGGATGGAGAGTAAATAACAAACTACACTTGCCACAGATTACCTATTATGTTGATTTCAAGGCAGGAAACTGTCTGCGAAACAGATATACAGTAAGCATAAACTTTTTTGTTATTGTGGTAGTTGATCATGTTGTTGTTACAGTTGGAGGAATAATATGATTCATTGATGGTTTCTGCTTCCCACTCCTAAGATATAAACCTACATAATGATTGTTCTGTAATAGTATTTAAAGATATTTTTAAAACAAACTGAGTGGGAGTTTAACATAATAATGCTTTCAGTTTTTCAGAAAACACTTTTTGGAGAAGTGTATGACTGTTTAAATATTAAAAATGGCTCCTCATAAGAAACATGAATGTACCAAGTAATTTGTGAGAAAGGATGTGACAAAATTATGCTCAATTTGTGCATTTGTCCCTTTTTAATTTATTTTTTTCTTTTGGCATAACAGCTGGAAAGAACATTTTTTTTTCTGTGGGCTAGCTGTTGCCTGGATGACTGAAATGCGTTTTCCCATGAGAGATGCATGGGTTCATTTCCCATCTGGGTTTTTTTTTCCCTCCTGTTTCCTTTCTCTCCCCACCTCCTCTCCTCCAGGACCAGAGCTTATTGATAACAAACCATAGGTTTCCATTGATAGAACTCCATACACACCTACAAGATGATTATACCGGACGTAGCAGTGCTCTGCATGAAGTACAGATTAGCCCAAAGATGTTTGTTCGCTTCTTTCTCAATCCTTCATCTAGGCCTGTGTGGTGGGTTCCAGTAACCACAGGGACTCATTGGTAGGATGAAGACACAAGGAGTTCAGACTGGCTTCTCTGGTCAATTAGGAACTGGGGTTGATGATCTCAGGAGGGAAAGCTCAGGTTCCTGTTGAGTCCCTGCAGGGAAGACAGTTGGGAAGGGGAGCATAAGAGGGCGTGTGAGACAAGCACAGGAGAAGTCCTCAAGGCAGTGGAATCTTACTCCTTACCAGGGGAACTTGGCCTTATCCATATGGTAAACACCCTATCCTCACTGATGCCCCTGCTGTTACCATGCCTTTAAACTCGTGGCATTTGTCAGTGATATATTATGTGTTGCCAGCACAAGGATGAGGGCTAAGAGCCCAAATTGTAGGGCAGTCGTGTTTTAATGAAGTAGAGGCTGAAACACTGGACTAGGACTTCATCTGGCAATGCTCTATCCACAGATCTTTCACATATTTCTGATGCTTTTTCATGGCATTTGCATAACTTTTCTCAGTTCCCTATATGTGGAATAATGGCTGTAGAAGGAATATTCCTTTTGTGTTTTTCTTATTTGCCCCTTTCCAGCCTGGTTAGACTGTAAACTCTTTGTGGCAATGTAGGACTATCCATTTCTCATTGCGTTGTGTACCAAGGCTCCGTTAAGCCTAGAGCCAGTAATGTATGCAAATAGTACTAGTAATAAACACTATTAATTTTCTACTATCTCAAAATTATCAGTACTAACATCTTTATGGAACTTCTGGAAATATTTCACAGATGGAGACTTTCTAAATCAGAGAGCAATTCAGTGGCTTGTCTGTGTCCTTAACATAAGTCTATGAGATAGCACAGCTCAGATGTCTTGATTTCTTGTGTTTCCTCTTAATTTTGAACCAGTCACTATCAAAATATTTTCTTTCAGTACATTTTTAATTAATTATTTTGCCTCAGCCAAAATGCATAAGCTGTTGGATATTTCTCATTGGTTTATAACTACAGTGTGACAGATAAAAGCCAAAAGGTGGCATGGGACTCTGGAATTGATATGAAGCCTGGTTAGTATATCAGAAAATTATATTTGAAAATCCTGACTTTTGCAGCTGGAGCCTTTGTTCAGTGGATGTGTTGAGGTGTTTCTCTCCAGGGCCAATTGCCAGAGGTACTTGGGCTGACTTAGCAGGAAAATCTGGTACTTCGGGAGAATCCTCCTGAGAAAAAGAGGTGCTGCAAAGGTGAGACCTATATTTTTACTAGTCTTGCCCTTTTGGAGGCAATTTGTGTCTCTTTGTACTAGAAGCACTCCAGCTAAGGCTGTAGTTGCACCTTACCCCTGGATAACTAGGTTTGCTGCCTCTTTTTGTGCAGCACAATAAGATTTGGCCTGTATAGGCTAGGCTTTCATTCCTTCTAAGGCAAGAAAGAAACCACACATAATATCTTACAGAGCAGACAGGCTAATTTTGAAAGTAATTTTCCAGGCAACTGAACATGTCCCATGGGTTCCACCTGGGAGCTGAATGTTTATGGCTAACTTTGGAAAAATCTTTTTTAGGCTACTGAGAGATGAATATGCCTGTATAAATGCATATTTTAGTGGCCTTGCAAAGCTCGCCCTTCTAACTGATTAAAGAAATTTTCAGAGGAAAGGTCCGCACATACCAGCTGTGAACACACAGTATGCAGGGCCAATGGAAGAGCCCGGGTGCCTCAGCAAAAAGCAAGCAGTGGGCTAATTACACTCAAAGAAATCTGCACGTTCAGCACACCTTAGCCAGCTCTCTACAGAAAATTGACACAGCACAGTACCTAAGCCACCCAAAATACTGAGCTTGACTGTAAATTACAAATCAGGTCCCTCATTCCAGGCCACTCTGTTCTAAGGAGCAATAAATATTGACAGGGAGTAGAAGTCAACGCTGCAAACCTTTCCACTGTGGACAGCTGAACAGTCAGTGTAGCCAGTTTTCCAGGTTTGATCAGGAATCACGCCATCTTTGGTGTTGCTATTAACACCTGTAGGATTAAAGGGAAAAAACTTGCTTTATTATATTTTAACAGTATGGGCATTTCTAGCTCTCCTGTTTGCCAAGAATGGTTTGAAAAAAGAACCTTGAAAGGTTAAGTAATATCTTTTTTTAAAGAAAATATTTAAGATGGGCTTTAAAATATTGTGATTTCTACACCAGATTCACATTCTTTTGGGAGCTGATTCTGGATTTTTGGATTTTGATGGCTGGCAATATTGGACATTAAATCTGAATGCACTTCACATCCTTAGCTAGGGGAGGGAGTGAGGCACTGGATAAACTTGAAATTGTATTTAGGTGCCTTAGATCTGTATCATGATTCATGAGTTATGATAAATATAAATTTAGAAAAAATGTCAGATGACCAAAAAGGCTACATTTCTATGCAAATGAAAAGTAAAAATCTTCAGCTGCTGTAGTCTATAGGATATTCTTCCAACCTAGATCAAAGCAAAAAACCAAACCAAACTTAATTTTGGAATCTGCTGTTTTCATGAACAAACTGAGAGTACAATAGAATTGAACAGGATTTAGTTCTAGTATCAAGCTTTTTCAGACTAGAAGAGTCCTGAAGTCTGCTTAATGTAACTTTAGTACAGACAATAATTCAGATGAGTCTAACAAGTTTCTCCTTCAGTTCTGATATTACTTCAGCTTTTTGGCCCTGATAGCAGGTAATTATGGAAACACTTTTAATTTCTCACTGTAGGGGGGAGACATATGTGAAATTCATACTTTCCTAGGCAACTGAGGCTCAAGGCTAGGCAATAATTTGGAGCTGAACAATGTGTTCAGATCTTGAGGAGAAATGAGATGTCCTCTAGACTGAAAATAGTGACAAGGAAGAGGGCAGCTTGGGTAAATGTATACAAACAGGTCCACGAAGACAGGTAATTGTATCTGTGCAGAGAAGCTACCAGAATCAGAGCTTCAGTTCAAAATCAGAAATCTGTATTCATTTGTCCTCCAGATCAAAATTCACAAGGAAACTAAGGGATTTTTTATCTTTAGAAAAGGAGATTGGTCAGAGGAAGTTCTTGTCTCTTTTAAAGTATAGACCACATGATCTTTGATTTGTAAAAATCACCCTAGCATAGTTGAAACCATGCTAATTGAGGCTCTGGTTCACTTTATTTTTAAAGATAATAATTCCTTGTCAGACTCAAACTAAATATTGCAAAGTCTTACCATTTTCCTGTGCAGAAGACACATCTCTAGAGTTTTTTCATGGATTTCCCATCCTTCCATTTCTGATGTGTTTACACGAGGATATTTTTAGGATATTATATTTTCCTAGTTTAGTAGCAGCACAGTGCTTTGAATAGCTTAACAATTCATTGGAACTTTACAGTATCCTAACCTGAGACAGAAGACTCCTAATAATAAACTAAGTATACACTGCAGCCTTGTCAAGGTGATTTTATTAACCTGATTGCATCAGTTTCGACCCTTTATGAGACTTTGTGTTATTTGGGACATCAGGAGTCTAACAACTGAAAACAAGCAGAAGATAGCTGCTTTTGGCTCACAGAAGTCTCAGGATATATTTAGCGATTTAGCCTTCAAAGTAAGCTGTTTTGCTGGTACTATTGTAAGATGCATCATTTCTCAGTAGGGCCCACATGTTTGCCTTAATCTGATAGAGTTCTTCTTTTTGTTCTTAACCTACTTCCTTTCTGAGAGAGGTAAGGGAACTTTAGCAGCAGCCGTCAGTAGCAAATGAAGTGGGAGGAAGCAAAGAATAAAAAATAGGTTGGGATTTATAAAAAGAATGTAAAAATCTGTGATTATATAATGATGTACAGAAGATGCCAGCTACCAAAGAAAGCTATGGCATCACTGTTAACTTGGTGAGTGCCGTACTTCTCACTTCTCTGACATAAAGGCAGCTTTTGAAGTAGTTTGAAACCCATAACTTTAAGCTACAGGTTGAGAAATGACCCCAAGTACTCAAAGTCCAAACTGAAGAAAGAGAGTCTATTATCTAAGGGAAAGACATCGACCTCAAGTTAACTTTTAGTTAGCCTTGGTACATTAGAAAATGAAATGAGAAACCATGTAGAGGTAGAGGTCGATGTGGAATGTGTCCTGAAGTTTTTTGAATGACAAAAATGAACTAATGAAAAGCGGATGAAACCAAAAGAATTAGTTGTGAATCAATGCTAAATGGTGACCAAATTCATACAGCAAAGAAGCCCAAAACCCTAATGGTTCATAGTAGGGGAAACAGTCCGTATGTAAAAATACAGGGTTTGCCATTTTCAGATAAAAGAACAAGAGCTGGAAAGCAGACCTGTATCTTTAAACAATTTCTCAGCTGCTCTGCAAGGACAGACTGTGGCAGCTGTGACCACTGGCTCCCCATCCTCCTGTTTTGCAATGATGTGAAGCCAGTAGGGCTGCTGCACTGGGAGCCCTCCTGGCCACAGGTGAGGAGTTTCGCCATCTGCAATACTCAGTAGGCCAATCAAGCTGGCCCTGCGTGAGATAAGATGGATAGTCTCCCTGTGTGCCCCGAGCTCCCTCTGAAATTTCAGCAGATCAATGTCACTGTGGCTTTTAATTACCCCTCTGCTTCATCATTATTTCATGGACTTTAATATGCCCTGCAGGACACAGCGTCACAGAGTACAGATAAACAACCACCAAGCCCTGGTGCCTCTTGAGTTGCTACAGTCACCCTCTAGAGGGAAATGCCACGGTGTTGGGCTCGTTTACCTGGGTAAGCTGACCTCAGGGTTTCCAGGTGGATTTTATCCTGAGTTGAGACACAACGGCAACCACTTCACCACTCTGTTCTGGGCTGAGAGTTCATATGTTTTGTATTAAATTTGTTGCTGTTGCAACGCAGGCACAGAGATCAGAGTGGCCAGTAGGGCTTTTGCACTTTATTCTTGTTTTCTGAAGAGGAAACCAATCTATCCTTGCAGATCCTGCATGGGAATCCATAAACATTTGACAACAGTGCAGGGCAGGGCCCAGATGTAGAAGACACTGAAGGCATCCTGAGAGGTGCTCAAACAGCCCAACACAACCCTGGATTCAAAAGTACTCTGTGGCTTGCAAACAGAAACACATCCTGAAGGCTACCTGCAACATGATCTGTTGTAGGGGTTATTCTGACACATGTTGGCAGTAGTATGTGCGGGGTGCAGGACAGGTTTAAAGAGAGAATACTTCCCTGTCATCTCTCACCCTTCTCAACACCTTCTAGTTCCATACAGTGCCAGGTTAGATTGGAGCAGTTTTAGGTTTTAATTTGTGAACCAATGCATCTCATTTAAGGAGACAGGACTTGTCTACTTGTGGGGAGCAAAACTAAGGGGGGGGGGTATGTGGAGATATAATGAAAAATATCCAATTTTGACTGGAATTCTTTAAAAAGTTAATTGCCTAAACCTATAGGTTGTAATCAGTGAAGAATGTCAATATTATTGATGAATATTGGGGGGGAAATTAATAAGCTACAGCCTTTGGAAGATGCTGCTAGATGTCTACCACCATGCTTGGTTTGTAGCATACAGTAGCTTTCTGATGTACAGCACTGAGTTGTGTGCATCAGCAGTGCAAATTCACCCCGAGGGGAAAGATCTGCCTTCTCAGACCATCAACCCCAGCCTAAAAGCAATGCAGAGGGAAGAGGGGCAGAGGGAGACAGAAAAGACAAGGGAAACCACAGGTGTACGCTCTGTAGGAGCAAAGAGACCTCAGAGCAAGCTGCCCGCAGCTCTCTGCATCAATCATTCATGGTACTTCCTCCCTGGCAGTGGAGAGAGGAGAGACTGTGTCAGAGAAGATGCTTCAACATGTGAGTCGCTGTAAGCACCACGTGAGCAGTAGCCTTGTTGGGAGCGCTCCCATGTGGGTTTCCCAAGTACACATCACTGCACCCGGACTACGGCTCCCACTGCTGGGGCTCATATGGCCAGTGACTGCAGTATCTGAGGCAATGGCCAGAGGAGGTACTGCCCTCCCTGGTGCCACAGACAGGGAATGGATGTGCACAGATGCTGCACAGTGGACTGAAGCTCAAGTAGGAGGCCTGCTCACTTCTGATCGATGGATGTCTTTCCTTTCCCTAATGTCTCTCTGTCCGTCCTGCTGCATTCAAGTAGTGGGTACAGCCGCCATCTCAACAGACCCGTGACCAAGCATGGTACCACATTGGCTGGAGCTAATGGGAACAGGAACTCTTTTGATGAATCCATATCTGCCTAAGTGTAATAAAGCAGTATCTATGTGAAAAGGCTCAGTTGATGGAATTGGAGGAGCTGATACTTCCTCACTGTAGTTCTGGTTCAGATGTTGGACATCCTGTGCAGAAGTTAACATACTCTTTTTCAGGGACAGGTGATATGAGGAAAGAGACGGCTAAGCTGTTACTTTTATCAGTGAAAAAAATTAATCCAAGCCTTGACACTGGGAGATTCTGTGCCCTTTCTTTCCCTCAAAATTTACTGGTTTAACAGACTCCTTCTGTCCTTCCCTTGCTGAAAGCAATATCTGTCCTTGGGTAGCTGGCACTATCTGACATTGCTCCGTAAAGAGGCATGATAGGGACAAGTATGAGAGTGGGGTAAGTGAATTCCACATTCCTATTGGGAAGGAAGAAGATGAATGTTTAGTTTTACTGAGAGAAAGGGCCCTTCATTAATTATATATACCTGGGGTGCATCGAAAGTAATTTTATTGATACCAGGAGAATAAAAACAGGTGAAGATGGGATGACCTAAATGCATAGAGCAGGGAGTGGTTCTATGCTAATTGGGATAAGGACATGAAGACTAAAATTATCAAATGAGGGCAGCTTAAATTAATCTTTTTTGAGAGGAGGTATTAATTTATGAGTTGTGGGCAGCAAAATTCGTTGACTCATTAAAGCCATGTATATCTGGAGCTGGTTCCCAGAATGAAGATAACACGTGCAGTGGACTTGTTCCACTGGGACTGTACATAAGTCTTTGATAACCATTGCCTGTTTGGATGAGACACAGCCATGGTTAGACAGATAACCCTAAGAACCAGATCAAACCATACTGCCCAAATCCTCGTCTCAGATACTTATCAACCATATCCCTCTGTGTGGACCAGAAGTCATGCATATTTAAATTCAAGCTTCAAGCTGCTTTGATTGGGTGTGAAGGTTCCTCATCCATGGGAATATATTGTCATGTTTTTCCTGGGTAATTAAAATCAAGTGGTCAGTTTAATGAAGACTGAGATATGGAGTTCACTTTACTTTCAACTATTCTCATTTGAATTCTTGTTTAAATAAAAATGGGGGTCATGCATTTTTGTTTTAGAGAAAAAGAACTCTGAGGTTCCCAAAAGGACTGTCAATAGCTTCACATTTTTTGGCCCCTTATGATTGTCTCCTACAAATATGAACTGCTTTTTAAAGTATCCTGGCAAGAGGCCATTTGCCAGCTTTGATCTGGATCCTGATATGTAATTTAAACACACCCAAAGGTATAAAGCAGTTGCCCACTTCAGACAGGCTTTGCAAATGAAACTACAGCTACTAACAGCATTTTTAACTACGTGTGCTGGGAGTGGAGTAGTCAGTAGGTAAAGGGCCATTTCCAGCAAACATGTTTCTGGAGGAAAACATTGAAACATGGATTTGAAGGACCTCCAAAAAACACCCAGACCTCTGCAAATAATCTGAATTTGCAGTCAAGTGTGACACTGCTACAGGCTTCAAGTTTCCTGAGTGTTGTATCAGACAAAGCCACTGAGAGTGCTTTTGTGTAAAAAAAAAAAAAAGTAAGCGAAAAGAAAAAGAACAGGTATGTATTTCTCTTTCTGCCTACCTCTTTTTGGGTTGATTACCTGCAAATCATTTGTGTTCCACTAAATATTCTTGCAGAATTCACCTGGTGTAGCAGGTTAATGCACTGCTCCTCTGTACCACCAAACAGCACCTGTCTTTAAGGCACATGGAGGAGCATCAGTCACACGCAGGATCCAGCAAGCACGAAGGCTGCCAGAGAAGGCATAAGCTGCATTTACACTGATGTTTTGAGAGCACGGTGGCTTGCACTGCAGAGTGGGCTCAGGGAACACAGATTGGGTTTGTTTCAGATGAAATTAATACAGAAGTTGTGTTCTGGAAGCACACCTATCCACTTGCTGAAGAATACCTAGTCCATGGGACTAGACTATAACTAGTTTAAGGTAAACTCCCAAAAGACACACAGTGTGGACATGGGGTCCTCATCACCAATTGTTTCACTCTGTATATTTACTCCTATGGGCCAACTACTTGCAAATACGGTCTAAGCCAGAGAGGTGCATTGAGGGATGCCATTAAAAAAGCATCTGAAGGAACTATATTTCCACCGGCACATTATTATTTCTGATTTGCACTGAAGCACTATGTAACAACCTTAAATCCCCTGCTGTGCAAGGTGTTACACTAACACAGAACAAGAAGATGGTCCCTTCCCCTGAAGAATTCAAACCTGGCAACAGTTTGGGATGGAGCTTTGCCTCCTGCTCCAGCCTGCTGCGTTCCTGTGTGCTGTCCTGGGATAAGAAAGCTGTAAATTCAGTCATGCAACTTAGCTCTGGGAAGGAGGTGGGAATGGGGAGAGGGGTGTAAGATTTCACAATGCTCACTTTTCCTTGTGTCTTTGCTGGGTTGAAATGGATGGAAAGTAGCCAATAGCCAGCAGAAAGTAAAGGATGGGGGAATACAGTACTGAAACGATATCCAGGTGATTTATGACCTTCTCGGGACACTGTGCAGAATAAGTGAGTGACAGATTATCTGCTGACCTGTGGGATAGCTCATTTGCTTTTGTTCGAGCAGCAGTTTTTCAGTAGAACTGTAGGTTCTAATATTTCTCTGTTGAACTGAGCTACCTTACAGCCAAATTAATATATCAGTCAGCAATGCCACAACTTAGCATCTCTGGTGGGAGCTATTTGCCTCACTCTGAAAGGGAGCCTAAGACAAGGCAGTGTGGACATTTAGGAGGTGGGGACCCGAGGGTAAAACAGAGAGCAAGTGAAACTGATGGTGGGGACACACAGCAGAGCTACCTGGAGCTCTAGATGCCCTTATACGAATGGAGCTGTGATTTCTGGCTCTGTGTAGTACTTTCTTAACTACATTTTGCTTAAAGTTTGGAGAGGTTTATGGTTCCTGCATTGAGGTTAATCCTTCTGTCCTTGGACCTTCTCAGACTTAAAAGCTGCATTATTCTTTTTCAGAAAGAACTGCCAACCATAAAGCAGCTAATATTGTCCCCCTTCACAAGCATATTTGATGTGATCCTTCATTTGCCTACACCTAATGTTTATTTTGTGACATAACTCCTTCTGCTTTATGCATCTGACTAAATATATCTGGATTGAGATGATGAAGCAGAGGTGTCCAGCAGAAGACTATGGAGACATGCTCTGTCTTGGTGTAACAATCACTTCCACTGGTCATATTTAATTTTAAGTTGTTTTCATTTGTACCATTGAGACTGTGAAGTTAATGTCCACAGCAGAAATGGGAAGGGTACACAGCAGTTAATATGGCCAGTTTCTTTCGAAAGACCATGTTTCAGAAATCGCAAGTCTACTGACTTGCTTCCATGTGAATTAGCAATGAATATTGACAGCCAGGCATATTTTGTGAGCACAGAGACAAAACACGGGGAGTAAAGCCCTGTACCCTATCTGACCTTGCAAGAGATCCAGTAACAGCAACAATGAAGAGTAAAAAAACATTTCTGTCCCTAATACTGATTGCCTCAGTATTGCCCTCCTAATAAGTATTTAAATAATGTAAATGTGAAGGGTGGTGCAGGAGAGAGAAGGGGGGTGCACTCAAACCTCTCTGACTTTTCTTTTTCCCCCTGAACATTGATGCCATTGCATAATTATATGGGTTGGCTTGAAAGAATGAAACCCAGTTCAAAATGTATGAGTTCATTTTTATGTTCTACTGAGAAAATTTATTCAGTGTGACTGCTCAGTAGCGAGAGCAGTAAAACACCTTAATCCCTGGTTGAAGAAAGGTAATACCTTGACAGATGTGTGCCTCCTACTTTCCTTGCGGCCATGTTTCAACAACAAACCTTTATTTCTGCTTCTCGGCTGTAGCAGGAAAAAAAAAAATGAGAGGAGCAATAAAGCAGTCAGACAAATCTCAGGAGCCAGGCGGCAATGCAATAGTAATGACAGATTTTTAATGTGGCAGGAGAGATTGACAGGAAAATGTCTTCAGAGCAAACGCACGCCAGATGGAATGAAAACGGTTTATTGGAGTATGGAGGTGCTGCTGAACTGAATAGAGGGCGGGTTTAAGGTGGGTGTTTTATCTGCTTCAAGTAAACAACAACAACCAAAAAAAAAAAAAATTCCCCTCACCAGGTATTGCCTTAGACTGGTTTTTGTATCAAGGGGATCTTTTTTTTGTTTGTTTATTTGTTTCTTTTTCCACGGTACTGCACCGGAGAAAAACTTTAAAGTCAAAAGTTCAGTCATTACACATACTGCACAAAAGGAGAAGGCAAACTGGTTTGGTCTGAGCTTTTTTTATTGCTTGCCTCTCTTCCCTCCTTTCCCCCCCTCCACCTTAATCTGAAGGAATTTCTCACTCAGTATGAACAGATAAAGATGTTTTGATGTGCTTTTTAGATAAATCAGAATGATTTTTTCAAAAAAAAAGGAACGGATAAGAAATGAAAACAAAACAAAAAAATTCCAGCTGATTGACTAGCTATCAAATCCAGGACAGATGAAGAAGCCTGCACTAAAAATCCTATAAAAGCCAATATAGTTGTTTCTATATCAGGAAGAACAACATCATTGTGTCTTTTTCAACCGAATAAACTTAAACTTGCACGCTCTTAGTAATGATAATAAAGTCAAATTCAGCCCTACATCTCACAAGAAAACGTAACTCTGAAATATTTTATACCCTTCATACAGAGCAAAGGCAGGAAAACAGCCATAAATGGGAAACAGCACAAAACAAAGGAAGAAAATACAACTCTAAACTGTACATCTCCCTGGCACCTTTTCATTATCAGCCTCGTCAATGAAGAATGCCACTAAGGAAAGGACGGCATCATATTATTGAAACATGCTGGTTTTGGGGTTTTTTGAAGGATGCACTTGTATAGTCTCCATGGGTATCTTTTTTATTTCACTGCATTTGCTGTTATTAACTCTCTGTAATTGTATTTTACGTGCAGGGCTTGGATTAAGTGTTCTGCATGTATTGTGTACATTTATACTGCTCTTTTTAGAGTTTATTCATGGCATTTCTTGCCTTACACAAACACATCAGAAAGAAGTCACTGAGTTACCTCCTTTATTTGTATTATACTTTAAAACAAAACAAAACAACCTTTTTTGTCTTTGACAACCTGCTTCTTTTTTGCTACAGAATATTTATTTAGACAGTAAAAAGATGTTATGGTTCTTTCCACTAGTAGAAATGTATGCACTGAATATGCTCCAATGTAAACTGCAGAAAGTGGGGAAAATGCTCTGGAAAAGTAAGCAGGGAATTTTGCCATGTCGTTTCATCTGATAACTACAATACTACGATAACAAAGCTTTAGGCAAAATGCTTAATACTGACAGGAAAAGCAATTGACAAAGCCTTGTAATGATCCATTTTTAGTTTATATTGTATAGATTTACTGATTGTTTTAAAAATATAAGTTTTACAATTTTTGTCATATTTTGTCCTATTCAGAATTCTGCTGTAAAGTTCTATTGAACTCTCCTTTTGTATTAGTCCTGGCAGAGCTATAAAGATTGCTTGTGTAATTCTTATGGTCTTTGGGGTTTTGCTTCAATTTCCTTAGCATTTGGCCAAATATTGGCGTAGAGTCTGTTCATCACATTGCAAGAGAATATATATTTACATTAAAAAAAATGCCTTTAACTGGTTAAGTCATTTTTTGATACAAAGAACAACACAGTGCCAAAGATAATAGAGGGAAGCATAGCAATGAAGGGTTTGTTGCTGATATTATGTATACTTCTGAAATTATCCTATTTCCTTGCACTCAAATGTAACTCGCTTGTCAGTGAACTTAACTTTTTCTGGTTGGGTTGAAGCTGTTTTGTAAGTCAGTCCTGCAAAGGATGTCACTTCAGTAGAAGCTGCTTTTTAGAAAACAAAAAAAAAGTCAAAGCCATTTTTTAGTTTATTTTAGAATCTGTTTTACTAGTTTTAAATACCCCCCAAAATTAAACTCAGAATGAATATTAAAGCAATGTTGAAGATAAAACTTGACACCACAGGATGTGATGGCTGCCATTCTGTCCTTAAGCCACCTTTTTGCAGCACACATAATACAGAATATTAATCAGTGTTTTGAGGCTGTGGCGGTACCCAGAGACACAATGATAAGTTAGGGCCAGAACAGACAGCTTAACTGGGAATGGCGTTGCTTTCTTCTGCACCAGAATCCTCATATCATTTAAAAATAGATTTTACTGTGTCATCAGCTCTGTTTTGGTACCACTAGTAAACTGCACAAGGTATAAAAGCTGCCATGGAAATTGTACAAGCATAGACACCAAAGTTGCTATCGGTCGTGTGCAATAGCTGGAGTTTTCCTTTCAGAAGACACTAAATGCTGACTTTCAACCTCAAATTGTGTTCATTAGTAGCTTGCATTTTTTTCTTTTTTTTTTTTTTTTATTTCTAAAATCATACCAAATATACCAGCATGCTCTCATGCACCCCCGCACTGTGGAATTTTGATAATGTATGTCCTAACCGCTTAATTGATTGATTAGCTTACTGCAGCTTTCTGAGGCACCAAATTTATCTTTAATAGCCGGAGTCAGGCACGGCAGGCAATCGAGGGGGGGGTCCCTTGGCGTCGATTTGCTCTTAACTGGAAAGTCATTACCACTTAATACATGTAGATTGTGTTGAAAGAAAATTATGTGTAATGAAATGAGGGAAAAATTAGTGGAGTGTTATGGGCGAAAGCAGATGTTACGGAGGAATTATGCTAGCAGAGATAATCACCTTCGCTAGCATTGTGTGTGCTGGGGTGTTAACTCAGGGAGAGACTTGGTGAGAGAGCTAAATAAATGCATTGATTTACACAGATTCACTTTTCGAACTACAGTATATGACTAGCACAAACATCTACAAACACTTCCATACGTATACACACACATACAGACATGCTCAGGGCTGAACTTTTATATTTCTGATGCTCACACACGTTTTTTAGCTATTTTCCAGCTACTCGCACTGTGTTCAGAAGTCCTAGCTGGAAGCACAGGGAAGTAGCTGTCGATTTGCATAGTATCAGGAAGATGAGAATAATATCCAAGGGCAGAAGTACTCATATAAGCATTAAGACAAGACCTTGTATGCTTCAAACTCTGGACAACCTCTCCTGAGAGAAAACTGATGAATACAAGAGAGGTCTTTGAGGGTAGCATCTGACATTTTAGAAGCTATAAAAGTGAAATAAATAGCAGAGATAGTTGCAAAAAAATTACAGAGACACAGAGAGTTGTGCCTTTACTTAAACAGCCAGTAAATAAAGGAGATAGAAGAAAAAAGAAAAGATGAAATCTTTCTTTTTAATGCAAGTTAGGAACATGTTTTAGGATAGTAGTTTTGCAGACAGGCAATAACAAAAACACTCAAAATCAGGCCAGGGGAGGGAAGAGAGATGCCACAGATTTTATTTTGAACACATTTTAGAACTCTGTAAATTAATCTCTCACCTGTGGGCATCTCCATGTCCTTTTCCAGCCGTGACTGATATATATGCTTGATTATATTTCTTATATCCAGGCATGTAAGGTCACTATTAATTTTTATCTTGGGTTTATCTATTTCATATAATATGTGTTTGGATTTAGAATTATCTCTGCTTTATCACCCATTTCCTAATAAAAAATGTGGTCTCAGGAAGATATTAGTTTGCAGATTTTACTATTGAAACCATTGATAATTAGGATTTCCTCATATATTGTTCTGTTCCTTCTCTACTAAATGAGGCTTTTATGACTACAGTTATTGCTGGTGATAATAATACAAATTTAAAAAAAAATAAAATAAAAAAGACTTAAGGTCTTGTATTGCCAGTATTAGCGTTGGGAGATAGAAGGTTAGCAAAAGGACTGTCAATTTCCTTGTCACTATATTAATGAGTCAAAGAAATGCAGCCAGCCCCTCATGAATCAATTGGAAAACTATGATGAATGTTTCAATAATTAAGAGAATAATTAAATTGCCGAATGTATGATGGCACTAAATGAAATAGCTTTTGTAACAGCAGCATATTGCTGTTTATAAATACAAAGAGCTACATTTAAATAATGCTGTGAGTCCAACTTAGATTTATCTGTCTGTCTTACCACTTTTAACTGGCTGTGGGCCCAATCCTGCAAAAGCCCATCCTATATATAATATACTTTACGCCTTAGTCCTGTGCACAACTGCAGCACTCGTACACGCAAAGCTAAGCACTCGCAGAAATCTGCTGCTCAGTCAGCATCTGTGTGTGTACCTACGTGCCTCTCTACCTGCAAATTGTAACATGGCCACCATTGTGGTGCTTCAGTGATAAGCAGCTAAACTTCAACAGATAACGAAGCCAGTGAATTCACAGTTAAAGCTGACACTCTGATGGTAACACGCATGATGCTTGTGGAAATATTTTTAAAAGGTGGTATGTGTTAAAGGTGAACTGTAAAGCTGAAGTGAAAATTATGTTAAGTTCAGAAATATGTCCTGAATCTCTCAACTATCAGGCAAGTTTTACTGTAGCTTTCAAAATTCTCTTTTCTCCTGTACAATAATCTGGCAGTTCCTCCTTTGATAAGGACATTCCCAAACATAACTTTGTGTGATATCACACATACCAGAACCTAGGATGCTAAAAGGGAGACATCCTAGAAAATCGTCCTTCAAACCAGGGTGTCTCAGAGCAATAGACATGCTTAAAGAAATTATTTGGGGAAGGAAATGTATAAAGCCTTCCCAAACTTAAAGCTTGAAAACATTTATAAATCTTAATATTTATAAGAATAATAGGGCAACTAATTAGCTAGTATATACTTTTATTTATTTTTGGAAGTGTGTCAGGTGCAAAATTCAACTGAGTGCATATAAGGCCTTCTCTGACTGATGGTGTATAGACAGCACTCATCATTCCCTACTTGCTGTAACATGAGAGTTGGGTTTTGTTTTACCGCCTACCAGTTGCCCAGAGTGCTTTTCACTGTCCCGTCTTTCTCACCTTCCTGTTTCACTGACTTTTTTTTTTTTTCCTTTTTCTGTCTTTTCCTCATGCACCTCTTCCATTCGCATACCTCCTTCTGTTCCCAAAGGTGTTTCCAACATACACCCATCTTCCATCAGTCCCTAGCTTTCCCCGCAGGGGGAGGTAGGTTTTATTTGCTGTGGGGGAAGGATGTGGAGGGAAATTTTCAATCCAGCTCTGAGTTAGCCCCTCTTTGTAGGTCAATCATCATATCAGCCACAATTTCATCATCTTCTTCATCTCTTGTGTTGCTGAATTTATTTTTCTGTCTCCTCAACTAGCATTTTCCTTTGCACTCAGAAAATCAACACATCCTCTCACATTTTGCATTTGCCTTCGGTCATTTCCCATCTCTCTTCCACTGTGCGGAGGCACCTCAGGCACTCCCTTGAACCCCATAACCACAACATGTTTCTTTTCCATTTTCCTCTTCCACCTTGAATGCCTTGTTCCTACTCATCACATAAATATATGTTCTGGGGTATTTGAAAACCCAGCATTATGTGCTTGGCACACTAGTGATTTGAGGTGGAACGGAGAATAAATATAGCCATAATATGCTTTAAAATAGGTGAATTAGTTGGGCAGGAGACTTTTAATGCTACATGGGTGGTCAGTAAAAAAGTAGCAATTACCATGAGATGGAATCTGATATACCACAGCTATTTCCTATTCTAGGCATAGGGCAATACCATGGTAACCTAGACTCCACTGTGTGGCAAGTGTTGTTAATTGTATAGCTTTTTAATGGAGATAATTATATTTCTCCTGTCTGAAATCAACATTTACTGGCAGTGACCAATGCCCAGAAGGATATTCTCAGAAGGATGTTGCATAATCTACAGTATGTACATTTAATATTTCTTACTTATAGTGAGAAAATTTCATTCCATCAGTGGAACAGGTGAAAACTGTTCATGCTTCTGATAAATCCTAGTAAGCAATTAAAGTATTAAAAGTTCAGGTGGATAGAAATTCACTCTCATCAGTATGTTAGGGATGCCACATATTGACAGGCCAAGCCCAGGGAAAGGAAACCATTCAGCTTATATTTGATAATTAATTAGATAACTTAATTTTCAAGGGTTGTTAACATAGCATCTTTCTTTAGCATGAAATTTAGTTTTCCTCAAACAGTAGAAACAGCCACATATATAATTGAGGAGGCTTGAAATTTTCTTTTGCAAAATCTGCTTCCAGCAGCTATTGTTTTGCTAGAATTTAAGATTCAGGTCAGAAGTTTTCTACTATACGGCTCTGTTTCAGGTGAATATTCAATTCTGAGAATAAGATTAGGGAAAATATGTTGTTTGCTAATGTTTAAAAATAAATATACCTTTCATTTGTTTCTTTAACAGAACCGCAATTTAAACCTGGGTCTTGAAAACTGGTCAACTCTCAAGCTTCTGAAAAAAAGTTTATTTATGCTCATTAGAGGATTGTTATGGTTTTCAGAGTTTCTGTGTGTCAATCAGATTGCACAGATACTCCAGGTCTCCTAAGACAGAGAGCCCTGACACTTGAGCAAGACTTTGTTCCTGCTTGCTGGAGCTGGCTTGGTCTGTGGATCCAGGACTAACAGCAGAGAACTTTTCTCTCTCATGCTCCTGATGGAGTCCAAAGGATATGGAGGGGGAATAAAAAACTTGGTTTCACACAGAAAGTCTGTAAAAGGGGGAAGGAAAGGGTTTAAGGAACCTGGGAATGGAGAGCTCTAAGTGAGGAGGATTTGGCAGAGCTTCTATTTAACAACAAAATAGAACAGTCACTTTAGATGTGGAGCTGATGCGAATGCGGAGATCACTATGTGCGCATGTTCTAGCTCTGAAAGTTAGGGAAAAAATGGGAAAAAAATTATGAGGGCCCCAAACATGCTGTAATAAATTGGCCAGAACCTTTAGGAACATGGCAACCTTGAGATTTTGAGTAAAGAGGAACAACATGTGGGGCAGGGGAGCAGAAAAGAAGGGAAGACATGAGCACCGACCACAGCTGTGAGGAGAGTGACTAGATGAGTAGGAGGTGGATATAACCTCATGGGGGAGTGAGAAACAGCGAGAAAGGTATGCATGAGTGCTACTAGAAAGGAGGTAAGAAAAGGAGCAAAAGGATGTCCAAGTTGGAAGGAACAAGAGGAAATCTAATCTATCAGCCTCCACTGAACCTAAACCTAAATTAACTAGTCCCGAGTTCTGATTTCACTGCACTGTTTAGCAAAATAACAGTAACTTCTGTTCAAACTTGTTTCTATCCCATGCCTAATAACAGGTTACGCAGAAGATAACAGCCCTCTACCACTTCTGTGTGGAGATTAGAAGTTACAGACAATGACATTTTTGTCATCAATTCCCATATTTCCTAAACACGAGGGGTTTGCACCCATGAAATTGAAATTAAACAATGACATTCTGAAGTTCAGCACTCAAACCCCAGGAAATGTCAGGATTAAAGCTGCCCTGGTGGTGTCAATTTGGCCCACTTGGGGTTATGCACTATGACTATTGATAAGGACTGGATCCCATCCTGTCTCTTTGTCCCTCAGGTGTGCATTGGTCATGCTGGGGGGAGAATGGCAACTCTCTGCTGGCTGCGACAGTTAGAGGTGGGGAAAGTAGGTTATCTTGGCTCATGCACCTGAGGACGTGAAAAATGTGATCTATCCCTATTGCTTGCAACCTAACCCTGTTTGAGAGTGGAGTTTCAGTTTGTCTAATGAAGGCAAGCAAAACATAAATTTTATGGACAAGAACTTAAGCAGGCAGAATTATTTTAGAGGTTTTCAGGTTTTCAAATTATTAGATAGGGAATTTATCCACTTATTTTAGCAGCCCTGTTTTAATAACTACCAAAAATCTAGGTGCAAAACAAGTGCCAGGACTGCATTCAAGTGACCTGAATTACACTTCACATCCTTTCGTACTGAAGAAACAATAATTCATGCTGAAGTTGTCCATTTTTTCCCCCCATTTTGTTGATCTCCCAACCCAAAACAGACTTTGCAGAACTCAGCTCCTCCATCCAGCAAGCAAGGTCATCCCACCTGTGTCCTGTGCATGAGAAATGTTACACCATTATAAATGCTTTGGAAAATCGTGTCTTTCGTTTCACAAACTGGGCAGGCAAAATCTGATGATTTTTCACATCTTTGTTGCAGTTTTTCAGATGAAGAAAGGGTACTACCTCACTTCACATAGTGAAGACCATTTTAATCAAGTCTGCAAAACAGGAGATACAAAGGCGATGTCACCACGGAAAAAAAAAATGCAAGAAATTCAGTAATAATGGTGGGCATACAGAGCATAGCAAATGTGTGATGCACAGTTTCTGATCCAAGATACTTGTTCCACAGTTTGACTTCTTAGGCTGGGGCCAGGCTAGAGGGTTCAAAGCAAAGTTATGAAGAACCTGGTCTTATGTTTCTGATTCTGGCGTGAAGTACATTGGCTTCAGTGGTAGATAACAATAAGGGTAGGATCACTTACTCTTAAAAGTAAAAAGCCCATGCGGTAAGAACAAAGAAAGACAGATTTGGTTCTAGACATGGTCACTGTAAGAACTGGTGCAATTAGTCCCAGCCTTGGAAGCCCTCAAAGAGGGTCTTACATCAAAGGTATTGGAGATTGGCAGACTCTTTAATAAAGTAATCAGATTTAGAGTGGAGTATCTTTTCCATCACCCACTGAAGGGACTGGAATGGTTTAATCCAGACACTTATTCAAGGCAAAACAGGACAGAGACCTAACCCAGGATTTCCCTAGAAAACTGTGGAGAATTGTGGTCAGGGCTAGTTAATTTATGCCTTGGTAACAGTCTGCAACTACAGTGAGGTTCCTGAGGATAGAGCCTTGTAGCTAGGAGGGGAATTTCACATTGAAGGTGTATTTTTCTCATGAGTTAGCTCTTACACTCCATTATATATTTTCTATTATAATTTGGAGTGGAGGATCACAGAACAGAAAACTGCTGCATTTTAACAGCAAATGTTTGCTTTCAAAGAAATGTACTTCTATTTACAGAAAGCCTGGGTAGAGTTTCAAAACTACTTTTGTCCCTATAGCACCATATTATCTTTTATATTTCTTAATTGAATCCTCATCCCGGAGGCAGGTAGCTGCTGAACGAACTAGACCTCCCAGGTACAACCGCAATGTATTGAATCTGGGTTTGAAAAATGGGAGCTAGCTATTTTGTACTCAAAGACATTTACTTTAATCCTGTTGGGTTTTTTTGAGGGGGGGGAAGATTTGCTATTATTTCCTTCCCACGGCTACTTTGTGAGAGGAAAGAAACACAGGACAGAATGAAAGGAGAGCAGTGAGACGACAACGTTTTTCCTATAATCTACTATAGCTGGGTAAATGCTATTAAAAAACCACTTCTGCATTCACTGGAATTTGGAAATGGATTCGTATCAACCATACTGTCTTCTAGTCGTGTTTGCTTTCTAGGGACATTTGTATGATTCAATTAATATTGTGGCTATTCACCGACAATTTCAGAACAGTGTGCATAAGTATTGATGGAAACTGGATCTTGGATTCACGCACATGAATGTGTGTCCCAGAAGTTTTTGCACAATCAACGCATTGGAAAAATAAATCAACACCATGTGACTCATCAAAGCAGTCATAACTAACAAAGCTCAAGAAGTGATTGGTGAATGTTCACAGAGAAGTGTTCCTGGGCAATTAAAAATACTTAGAGAGGAAAAAGGATCTTGTTGAATTCTTTTGCCTAATAAACTCAAGGAAACCTCAGTCTGCCCATGGAGATCCTATAAGCAGAAAAAGGACTAAACTTACTGACTAAACTATTCATTGTGAATTATTCCCTCTGCTCTAATGTCTGCACGGCATGGAAGCATGGTGCCAGCCCTGCTACACACTGTAATTTTACTCTTCTAGAAATAAAGTGGGAATATACTGCTGGGCATGTTAAAGCACTCTGCAGAGGACATTATATATATTTTCAACATGTGACCTGTCTTTGTTTTTTGTGTTGAAAATGGAGAGTTATCAACCTTCAGAAAGAAAATTTTAGCCCACAGCCAGTGAAATAAGACAATGTTTTTTACTTTTTTCTTTTAAAGCAATATTTGGCGTAAAAACTATGTAAGACTGCAATGTAGACTTTGAGAAGTCAAGAGGTCAACAGAGCAAAATTCAGCTAGCGTGCTTTTACATTTTTGGACTGACCATGAGTTACAGTTACTGATTCCTTTAGCAAATTCCTGCCTAATTGTTATTTTTCCTTGATTAAATTGTCCTTTATAAGGACATCTGTTCTGTTCCTTGCCAAGGTGTAAGATACAATCATATCTTAGAATTTGTAAAGTACTTTGGACAACACAGTAATAAATATACTCTGATGATGAATCCTGCAAAGGAAATGTTGTCCTCCCCCACTCCTCCCCCAGCCCCCCCATCTTAGCATGTCTCACTGCCAGAATATTTTTCCTAATACGATGACTATTCCTCCCCTCTCTCCTGATAAAGTACTTCCTCTACAATTCATCCCTTTCCCCTGCCCAGATCTCTCCGGCTTCTGCACCCCCCTGGGACAGCTGCATTGCTCCCCAATGCCAAAGGAAAGCCACTGCTGCACCCAGGACCAAGATTATGGTGGGTGGCTGAGCACGGGGGAAAGCATTGGAGATAATTTACAGGCCAAAGAAAATCAGTCCCTGATCTGAACTATCCCACTCTGAATTTGGGACGTCCCAAAAGCTAATTAAAAGACATGAATTACATGGGGATGATCATTAGAATTCCCCTCCCAGGGAGAAGAACTTGTCCTTTCCAGACCTTCTCAACATCAAGAACTATGTAAGACTGCTCTTGCAAATTTCTGTCTTAGAGGACAGCAGTGTAGAGGTGAAAAATCTCAGAGGGGAGAAAATTCCTGTAGCCTGGGGAAGAGAAATAAAATCTAGACAATAAGATCTAAGGAGGTCTTTTAACATGACAGAGATATGTTTTGTAAAGATTGGAAATGCAGTGACTTGATTTGTAGAAATTAAATCTGAAGAGAAAGCGTGAGGAGAAGGTATGGTACTAATATCCTCCAGCATGGTGAAACAGAGAAACAATTCTGTACAATGATGGAGAAATAATGGCTCAAAGAGGTTGCTCAAAGTATAAAAATTTTTGTTATACTGAGACTATGACCAGAGATCTGGCCAGTGATGTGAGGTGGATAGTATGAGATGAAAGGAACGGACAGAAAGTAGCAACCAAAGATACAGAGATAAATGCTAGAGAGCCATCAGCTTTGCGACAGTTGCTGAGAGTGAATTAAATCATGGAGGAGTAAAACCCAGCAGGAGATGGGGAAGCATTGACAGAAAATGGGAAGGCAGGGAGAGTACTGAAGAAACGGCTGGAACATTTGTTGGAAAAAAAAACAACCAAGCATCAAGTTGTGGAAACCCACGGTGGGGAAAGGGAGAGTTGTGGGAGATGGGATGATTTGCTCTCATCTTCTAAGGGTTCTGCATTCCCATGAATGCTTACAGCTTTGCGTAAATTCACACGCAAAGCATCAGGAGCAGATTAAGCTGAACTGGAAGGGAACCGCATTGTGGGGAGGTAACAATTAAAGGCAGTTGCTGGGCAGCTAAAGCGTATGGGAGATTGATTATAAATAGACAGAGATAGGTTTGCTCAAGTGGCTAAGGCAAAAGGGATCCTGAGGGGATGGACAGCAGCTGCAGGCGAGTCCAAGACAGGGTGTGTAAAGCAGAGAAGGTGCTATTCCTCCTGCTCCTCTCAGCACAGACACGAGCCACAGTCCATCTGTGAATCTTTGAAATAGGAAGGGGGGAGTGAAAAAGGTATAAAATATGGACCTCTGAAGGCAAAATAAGCTGTGGCTGCGTTCATTGTTTGTGATACTGAGAATGACATTCTGGCTCACACTCCTTAACAGCTTTACCAGTATAACCATCAGGGCTTTAGCCATTACAGGGTAAAACTAGCATCACCCTGGGTAGCATCAGAAGAGACTGCTACCAGGAGGACCACCACTATTATTACTAGCTGCAATAAAAAAAGCACTTCTTAAAATGTTTTTTCTACCTAATTGTCAAAACTGAATAATATTATCAGCTTTTTTATCCTTTGAGTATTTTTCTAATAAGAAAGCGCAGAGATGCACTGCAAATAAAAGCAGAAGATTTGAGGATGCAAAGCAATCATGCAAAATGACTTTCATATCAGTTTGATAAGCAGCTGAAATTTAATAACTACATCTCTCCTATGGTGCTGGATGAAAGTTTAATACTTTATGCTTTTGCTTCTTTCTTCCACACGATGCTTATTCAGAATCATAACTTTTCCTTTTATAGTCACAGAAATGCTAGGTGCGGTGGATTAATCGAAGCCTTAGGAGGTTCCAGCCCGGTCCAGACTGTAGTGACTTATAATCAAACCCTAGGAGAAGACTGTCAGGGGTCATAAGGGAAATGAGTGGAGATCCAAATGTGAAAATAATATTTACTGAGGATAATGCACACAGATTTTGCTGTCCCAATAGGCAAGATGGAAGGCCAGTCTCTCACAATCCATTCCAGGAGATGCTGGATGCAGGAGAGGAAGAAAGAAAGAGGAAGGTAAAAATATCTCTCAGAATTTGGCCCACAGATTTAGCCGAAAATGCGATACAAAACGATGAGAAGCTTTAAGAATGGGACACAAGGCAAATTAAAACAATAAATAAATAAACTTTAGCCACCAACAAATAACTACGACACCAGCAAAAAACCCAGTAGCCATCCTCTGTCATTTGCAAACCAGCACCGGTAGTGTTTAAGTGCAGAGGGTTTTCCACCGGAGACGCAGCCCACATCCCACTGCTCCGAGACCAGCATGGGGCTAAAACAACTGCACCGGGGACCTCCAGCCATGGCTGATAAGTTTTTCCTCTATAAGCCTTGCGATGGGAGCAGGCAGGGGGTGACAGGGACAGGCAGGGAGCAAGGAGCAGGCAGGGGCAATAAGCATGGGCCGGGCAGGCAGGAGGCAGAGGGCCGGAAAGGGGGCGAGCAGGGTGCTGTCAAAGAGGAGGTAGGGGTCTGGCGAAGGGGCAGGCAGGCTGCAGGCAGCACGGGGGGCAGGCAGGGGGGGGCGCGGCTGTGGCTGCTCTGCTCCAGCAGTGCCCCCTTCTGCCGGCTGCCGAGGAAGCAGTCGCAAGCGCGGCTCCAGGCAGCTGCGCATCCTTCGCATCCCGGCGGCGCGGAGGGTGGCTCTTGAAAGAGGGGAAATGTTGAACATGGTTGGGGATTAGGAAAAGAAAAAAAAAAGGATTTTAAAAAAATATCAAAAAGTAGAAAGCCGTTTGCAGGCAGGTGCTGGGAAGGCTCCAGATTCACTGGTGGACGAGTGCGTGGCTTCAGTTTGCAGTGTGCGTGCGCGACAAAAACAGATAATAAAAAGAATACAAATGAAAGAACATCTGATCTAGTCATCAGATCTAACTATGGCACTTTAATAGGAATTGCAACTCCAGATGTTGTCTTAAGAAAATGAATCAATTAGGCAAATGAGGAATCCCTTCATAAATCATAGCAGGAGAAGATAAAGTCCAGTAGCTGCAGACTATTATTTAAATGTCCTAATGGCATTCATTCTTCTCATATACCTGTAAGCTTTACCGCAAGGCTCCTCATCATTTAAGTTGTTGTTTACCTTCCTGAATACTGGTTTGATTTGAAAAAGTGTTCTAAATGTTCAAAACCTTTTACCCTGAAAATAATAATACATCAGCCTTTAGGAGTTGAACCCAGCAGAAACTGGTGTCACTATTCATAAAATAATTGAGTTTACACAAAAAGTGATTTCTGTAATAGCCCCCTTTTTACAAGTATGTACATTTTGTTTAAAATTACTGACTCAAAAAGCAAGGTAGGAAAAAAAATCACCTCCAACAACTTCCTGTAATTGCGAATTATTGTGAGGGAAACAGAAGGAAAAGATTTTGAAATTATGAGCCATTATGCTTGAGAGAGAGAGAGAGAGAGTAAGTGAGAGAGAGGGAGAGGGAGAGAGAAGCAGTGGGAAAAAAAGACATCTCGGCTTCATGAAACACAGCTGACAAGCTCGACTAAATTACCCCCGGACCATTACAAAAATCACTTAATTGCCAACCATTTTGTTAGGTCAATTGACTCTAATTGAAAAAATAACAAAAAGCTTATTATGCTGCAAATGCGGCCGTGGAAAATGAGTCTTCTGTTAGGAGGAAACAATAATTCTAAATTTCAGCTGCTGCTAACACTACAAAGTTCAGTGTTTTCTTCTGATAGAATCTACTGTGCAGGAGAAAGTGAATATGCTCCAATTGATTGATATTTCTTTTAATGCTGCCCCCCCCACCTTCCTTCTTCGTACTGTCATCCCCTTCAGCCGACCCACCCACCCCGCTCAGTTCTATTCCCCTTCCTTGTTGCCTCTTGGCTCTTCTTTCTGTGGCAGGGTCGACGTCAGTTTTTGTTCCTAAGAGGTTGTGGTTCGGTGTGTGAGGCTGCTGTGACTCCTCTTTTCAGCTTCTTCACAATAACCTCCAGACCCAACATTTTTCTCAACCAAACCCAGGTGGGGGTTAAGGAGGGGCACCTTCTTAAAAGCTCCTGGCCCCCTTTATTCTCTTTCCCTCACACACAGCAATTTCCTTTCCTTTCCAGCCCGATAACAGAGAATTGTTTACATATTTTCACCAACTAAATACCTTAGAAATGGTCCCCTAAATGTCCATTAAAAAGCACAAACTCTGACTGGCACATAGGATTGTAATTAAAAACTCTGCCTATGCAGAGGAAGGCTTATTTATAATGATACAATTTTTAGGAGTGTGTGCATGATTTTGTTCATTTCAAAAGAAGATAAACCGGCTGGAGCTCTCTTATTGTCCCAATTACAGATTTGAATAGTGGAGGTTCATAATGGGATTGATTCTGCTCTGTGAAAAGTAATTATTTGTCCATAAAACCAGGAGGCTGCAGAAATGAACTCGGATGGCAACAGCCTTTTGTTCAGCTCCTTTGCAATGGAAAGGTAGGGAAATTGAAGAAAGTTCTCAGTAGCCACAGTGCATGATTAAATATTTCCATAACCATATCTATACATTTAGCTCTTGCATTGTGCTCTGCAAATTCCTTTTCTGGTTTTATCCTTTCAGGGAAACTGCTTGACTGGGTTACACTTTTACAAGGCCCAAAACTCTTGAGCCGACTACATTGAAATCCTGAAAAAAAACAATGCTGTACAGCAGGATGCCCCTTTACAGTATTTTAGAAAGGGGAGGAAAAAAAAGAAAAAAAGAACTTTGTGCATGTGCACACGTGTGTGTATGTTTTTACTGTGCCTTTCATAGCTAAGGTAGATCTTCCAGTACTTTACAAAGCAGTGAGTTAAATACTGGTGGCGTGGTGCCTGTGTAGGCAAATGGCACAGTCATTATGTGCTCAGCATACGTTTTTATTGTTTCTTTATATAGAACCCAATATCACTTACACAGAGGGGGATATAACAAATATATCAGACCATGAAGCACACATATGTGCTCTTTCTTTCTGAGCATCCGCAGCTGTATATAATCAATGGAACATTCCTTGGGAGTGCACCACAGGTCAGCAGGAACCTTGACACACTGCTGAATTTATGAGTGATCACATTGTTTTAAATATGCATCACTTAGATTTCTACAGGTGTTTAAGGATTTGCCCCAACATTCCTTTTTTTTTTTTTCTTTTTCCCTTTTATAAAAGAACGTACACATGGAAAACAGAGATTGTATAATTAAGGCTTCCATTTGGATGCTAAAATTGATATAATTCACCATAACTGACAACAGAGAATATTGTATCATCTATAAGAAAAAAAACTACTCAAAATGTTAAAAAACATAAAATTTGCGCAGGTGAATTATTGCTTATAGTCAGGGACCAGAAAACCCTGAAATCCTCCAAGCCTTGTTGAATGTGGGGAACTTTGTAAAGCATTAAAAAAAAACCCCAACCAAAACCCAACCCCCCAAAACATTAAAATCTATTTTTATCCTGCAAAATACATGCCCGTAATTTTGTTTAAAAGTGTGTATCAAAAATAAAAATAAACACCACCTTACAGAAACCCTATTTGCAACATGTGACTTAAAACAAGCATTATTAATTATCTTCTTCCTTTATAGTAGAAAAGATATGAAATTAAATAGATAAAATCTTAAGAGAAACCAATGTGCATGTATTGAGGAAAGACAATGAGGCTTCACAGACCGAATAGAACCAATTCCTTTCAAATAAGTGGGAAAACCCTACAGAGAGAAATAAAAGTGAGGAATGGTGAATTCTGTAACACTTGCCAGACCAATGAGCTTCATCAATTAATCACAGCAAAATAATCACCACCTACATTAAAGAATAATACATGAAAAGGACAGGGCATAGCTTTAACTTATTCAGAAAGGGCTGACTCCCTAATCCCTCTGAGTCTTGACATGTTAACTGGGTAGCGACTAATTAGATGTCAAAAATTCATAAGCACTCTTTAATATTGCATATATCTGCGGCAGACATTTCAATATGAGAGTTGTATACACAGAAGTCACTATAGCATTAAAACACAGCAGGGTGGGAGAAATAAAAGGAAAACAATAAAAACAATGGCCCTTAAAAACCCAAGAGAATGCCTCCTTTGGAAGTGTGTACTTTCTTATTCAGAAAAGGTATCACCTTAATAAGAATTATAGGCAAAAAGGTTTCACTGTTCCATGCTGTGTGGACGAAAAGAGGGAGAAAAGACTGACTTATCAAAGGCACTGGCAGGTAAATAGTAATTTACTATGCATGCACAATGAACATTACACAGTGCCTTGACACAGGGCGATAATGAAAGACATGCTATTGTGGCATCCATCGAGGGAATTTTTTTCTTCATTCTTCCTTCCCCTGTCTCTCTTGAGCAAAGAAGCAGTGATGTTTCCTGGCAGCTGCCTCCTGTTTCAAGCCATTTCACATAATATAGGAAGAACCTGAAGTTTAGTGTATTAAGTAAGTGAGGTAGTTTGCTGGTTTGGTGATATATATGTTGCTTATGCGCGAACTTATATTTCAGATGCAGGAGTCTGTATTTTTATGGAACAAGCCTTTTCCTGTCTGAAGAATTATATGAACCTGATATATAATGCAAGGCAGCAAGATTAAAAACAATGCATCACATAATACACTGTTTTATGACTTGCATCCTTTAATTGTAGCTCTCAGGAATAAAGAGAGAGGAATGTGCTCTTGTTTATAATGCAGAATTACCATTCTCTGTTTTGACTAACAATGTGTACTGTGCAGGGCTAGTAGTCTGTGGAGATTCCTCTATTTTCCCGTTTACCGAACAGCAAAGTTAAATCTCACTTTCTCAATGCTTCTAACTAGCTTACAGCCAGCAAGCCTTCGAATTTAACCTGCATGCAGTATGGGAGGCTGTGACTGTAATCCTCCTATCACCGCTGCTGTTTAAATGGGACACGGCTGCAACTGGAATGTTTTAATTATTTTAAAAGTGTAAAGTCTTGTAACATGATAATATAAGGTAAGTAGCCTCCTGCAGAGAAAAATTATTAGATTTGTACATCTCACCGGAGTAGCACCTAAAAAGACAATGTGGCTCTCCTTGTTCGTTGCAGTGTGTGTAATAATGATGTTTGCACGTATCAGCTGATTAGTACTTTCATAAGCTGACATCTCTCACTGTGATGGCAACTTCTGGAGTGATGTATTACAAGAATAAGGATGAGGTATGATTTAATGGTCGCTGACCATGTTAGATCGAATGGTCAATTGTTATCTGGTTATACCTGGCCTTTCCTTTGAAAGTCGCTACATTAATTTTTTTTCCAAAAGGCCTTTTATGATCAACACTGAAACTGTAATTAACTGCATACATTTGTCATTACTGCACTATTCACACCTCTTGCTTGCAATTGTAAATGTGTTACCTAGCGCTTATGTTTTTCCCTCATTTTTCATATCTTGAGTGTCCGAGGGTGTCTTGTGGGCACACACTATGGTTTTAGACCAGAATCACCGGCAATCAAATTATTAAAGAGTAACAATTGATTGGTGGTGATTCCAATCAGAAGTTGATTATTTGCAGTATTTACTTCTTTTTCATCCCTCCTGTCATGTTTACGCTGGTTGTATAATAACGCTAATGTTAATGGGATACTGTTCTGTGCTCTGGCATACTTGGCCAGTGAGATGGTCCCAAGGCAGCTTGTGCGTTCTTCTCCTGCCTTTGCCAAAACACGAGGGCAGAACCAGGTCACCTGGGTGAGATCTGGTTGATATGTCAGATTTTCAGAAGGACTGCACAGATGCTGAGATCATTTCTCTGTAGGCACAGAGGTCTGTTTGTTCTGTATAATCCAGGGTTTGGGTCTTCAGGAGCAGAATGGGCTTGCAAACTCCAGCCAATTTGCATGTGCAAAACACTTGTGTATAAACCCCTATGGGTGCTTTGTTCAGGTTTTCCTTACAAATTTGGGCTTCCGGGTTCTGTGATTTGCTCAAAACCAGCATCCTACCCACATCATAAACATTTCGTAAACTGTTCTTCATACCCAGTATTTATGAAATGAAAACTGTGGGCTTGGGAGCTTTATGGTTGGGGCTGGGGAGGGAAAGAGGAGGAAGAGAAGGAAGTTCCTTTCAAAGACATACTTAATCTGACAAGTGCTGTTGAACACCTGCCTCGTATTGTTACTGGCAAAATTCACACTTCTACCCAAAAAATACATGAGTTCAATGCACCTAAGTAAACCGTTTAACTAATGAGTAATTTAGAAGCTGAAAATAAAGTGATGTAAATATCCTTCATTCACCTACACCATTCAGATCTCTCCAAGGGCCACTGAGACAGACTAAATGCTCACTTACAAAAAAAAAGTTTTTCCAGAAGGATGTTCTGTTTTCATGAGAAATCTGAATTTCCAATAAGACTGCCTTACCAGATGAGCTTAAATCTAAAGCAAATATATAAAAATGGACATGGTCCTACCTAGAACCTGACTGCCAAACAAAATTCTGGTAACCTAGTATAATTACTAAAGCTAGTGCATTAGGGCTGGTCATTGTGTGACCTTAAAATGGGCTTTCAGAGCTGTGGTGGGGAAGAAAACAGAATCTGTGTTATTGATCAGTAGCTGAGCATCCCTTTAGTCATGCCACTCTGCTGTACACAGGCAACTTGTGAGCTGACAAATTTAGAATTCTGTCTACAAAATGTTCTAAGCCTGAAAAATGAAGTCATGCCAAGTAAAGGTCATGTTCAGCAAATGCATGTAGGGGGTTGGAGCTTTTTTGGTTGTTTTATTTTTTCAAGGGATAAAAAAGATACAACTGAGCAAAAAATAAAAGGAATGAGTGGAGTTGTGGTTCTGCTCAGGCCAGACCAGGACAGTAAGTTTTGTGAAGACTTAATATAGGAGGTGGATGTGTACACAAACAAAAGAAACGCGTATCAGAAAAATGCAAGCTCGGTCAAGACTGGAAGAGTATCTGCTGACGTTATAGCCTTCTCATGATTTCACACTGCTTACTAACATCCAGAAAGATGGAATGAGCAAGCCAGAAACCAAAATAGAAGAAAGCCCCTTGCACTACACATTCCTTGAACCACTGAAATCAACCAATGGGAATGACCACTGGAAAAAGGAGTGTCTGTGAGTTCCTAAAGAAAAAGCAACACTGGTCTAGGCCATTTTTTGCTCCTTCTGTCATTTGGTACAAACGGCCTCCTGGGCCGAGATATAGCTGACTGGTGCCACAACACTTCAGAAGCTCAAATTGTTGAGAAAGCTGAGAGGAACAAATGGGAATCAGCAGAACGCATCACCAAAAGGACAAATAACAGATGGACAAACATAATTCCAAAGCAAATGCCAAATACTGGAAGGAACAACAGAGTTGGGTAACATACTGGAAGAGAGGCAAAATAGTTAGATTCAGAGGACCAGCACAAATGCCAAAAGGCCTTCAACAGAAGAGAAAAGGTGAATCTGGATAAGCAAAAGAGAAGCTGCTTTAAAATTTAGGAGTATTCGTAGAAGAGATTATTTCTATCTGTTAAGTTATTGTTTTCTTATCTTAAATATTTCCATTGCACAGTGTGTTTTCTACCGGTTTAGGGCAGTGTGCTATGTACATTGGAGCTGTATGAGGACATGTTGACTACAAGAAAGGATTAAATTGGGATGGTCAAAACCAATTTTAATCATGTAGCTCAACTGAATGCCTGCAATAACCACAGCAAGGTGTTCATTGCATAGATCAGCTGTGATCCAATGGACACTACCTCGTGAGCAGCCCATAGACTAAACGGGCAGATGTTAAAACAAGACAAGTCTGCTCAACAGCCACTTTTGAGCTTCATTCTACCATTAAAATGCTGTTCATATACATTTTTTAGAGCTGTTAACTCTAAAGCGCTCTCACTTTCAGGGCCCTGTTTAACTGTGCTCCAGATTACCAACACATTAGTAAGAGTTAATCACAGAACCAGTGTTCTTGTAATGACCTATCGGTCTACCTTGCTGCCACAAGCCAAAAAGTTAATTGTGCAGAAGCATTATAATATAGGCTGTTGTTCTACTGAAACAGTATTAACCATGGTAGGGAGTTAGAGAGTTCGGTCCTTTTTCTACCCACTGTTGAGGTCAATTCTATTAATTATGTGGTTGAAAGCACAACGAATAGATACTGTTATTGCTCTTTAACCAAAGCTTATGGTGCTAAATTCTGACTACACTTGGTAAAGTGTGTGAAAACCTCAAGATCTCCTGTTTTTCCTCTTCTTGCTGCCAATGGTTTCTGGATGTCATTAAGGACAAGAAGTACATATGAAGTGGGTAATGTACAATACCTACAAGATGATTTTATTTTTGTTTAAAAATGTGGTAGATTTCTTGCTGACCCTGTCAACAACTGCGAGTAGCTAATTTCCTAGCTCAATGACTCATCAACAGTTCAGTTTACATGTAACTGACAAAGGTCAACCATGAGAAAAAGCATCTGATTTCAATACCTAATTCAAGGAGGTGCGATATTTCTGTGGTTTTTTGACTGCTTAATGTAAATCCCTCTAATTGCAGAACCTGTCTGCTGAATAGTTCTAGGTTCACTGGTTCACTTTAAATTAGATTTGAGAATCATTAAGTCAGCTTCTGGAAAGGGTCTGACCCGTGTTGGCTGTGTACAGTACAAACGCAACATTGGACAAGGGGTTCTGCAGTTACAGGTCACGTATTTCCAGTGGGTTCTGCTGGTTGGGGTCAGGAGATGCTCTTTCTGAGTAACTCAGCCCAGTTTCAGGCCTCAGCTGTGCTGCTGGGGGTCACTGTTCTTGGTCAGGTTGCCATGGGGAAGGGATAAGGGAAAAGTGGACTTTTGTGCTTCCTTCCGTTTGACTGCACAGCTTGCTGCTTAGCACAGGGCAGTTTGACGGGAAGTGGCTGTGAGGAAGCCCACACTTGTTCCAGTTCATCTATCACAACAAGAGTTATTCTGGAGTGAAAGAATACAACCTAAGGGATGCAGAAATTTTAAAAGATCAAAATCAGAGTGTGTGCATGCTCACAGAGGAAAAACTCCCATGTAAAACACTGTATAGCATGAGAAGTATGGTATTGGGCTGTTTAAGGATGCTGTTCTGTTCTGTTTACATTGTGAGGTTTTTTCCCCCTCAGCATTCAACATACCAGAGTTAAGTGGTCACCAGAGAACCAGTTAGTATGCAGATGCCAGGACTAGCAGGGATGGTTTTGGTGCTGATGCCTCCCTGCTCTGCCACTTGCTCAAAGTCTTACAGGTCAGGGAAGGAGCCAGAGCCCCCAACAAGACCAGGGTTCTGCTGCTGATCTGGTTCTAGTAGTAGAAAGCTACTTGGAGGGTGTAGGTCAGTAAGAAACAATGATTGTGTACATAAATTCTGACATATTCTAATAGGAAGGAATCATTTATGAAAAAAAATAGAGATATTGATGAACAGATAAAAAAACAGGTTCTCTGCTGGCACTGGTGGGCATCGCTCCCACTAGCTTGTGAAAGCTGGATCCTCAAAAGCTGGATCCTTAACTTGTCAGCAAATTGGATGAATTGAAGCCCCAGTAATAATACTGTAAGCTATTAAAGGTCTTCTCATCCAGAAGCACGTGTTCTTCACTGACTCCCACTCCTTTGGCATCATTCTGTGTACTTTGAGAGGTGAGGACTGAAAACATTGAATGACACAATGTTTTATGTCTGAAGGAGGAAGAATACCCTCCTAGTTGTGACTACCCTACATGGGATGCGCAGGAAGAATTTCCTAAGGTGAGGTAGTATTAACCACCAGTAACTACTACATTAGCTAGATTCTGCTGTACTTAAGTGCTCTCATGGAATTATTCTGCTAAATAGTTATCTGTGTTTAGCAGCAGGGTCTATTTCCTGGAGAAAAGTTGAAACTAGCTCATGTTGATTTTAGGGTCCTTCTTGTCCTTCTCTTAAATCACATGAATATTTTATGTGTATATTTTGGCATACTTCAGGTGAATCTGGAAATCATGTTTTAGCCAAATGCAGAATCTAGTTTTTCACCTTGGAAAGGGAAAGGTAGGGACTCTCACCTCACTGAAAGGCAAAAATATGTCATGCCTCTATAATATTAGAATTGGTGACAGCATAACAGTCACTGTGATTGCCATTACAAATGGTCACCAGTGTTGTCCCTCAGGGCTCAGTTTTGGGGCTGGTCTTGTTTAATATCTTTATTGATGATCTGGATAAGGGGATTGAGTGCACCCTCAGTAAGTTTGCAGATGACACCAAGCTAGGTGGGAGTGCTGATCTGCTTGAGGGTCGGCAGGCTCTACAGAGGGACCTGGACAGGTTGGATCAATGGGCCAAGGCCAGTGAGATGAGGGTTAATAAGGCCAAGTGCCGGGTCCTGCATTTCGGTCACAACAGCGCCAGGCAACGCTACAGGCTTGGGGAAGAGTGGCTGGAAAGCTGCCCAGCAGAAAAGGACCTGGGGGTATTAGTGGACAGACGGCTTAACATGAGCCAGCAGTGTGCCCAGGTGGCCAAGAAAGCCAATGGCATCCTGGCCTGTATCAGGAATAGCGTGACCAGCAGGAGTAGGGAAGTGATGGTGCCTCTGTACTCGGCCCTGGTGAGGCCTGACCTTGAGTACTGTGTTCAGTTCTGGGCCCCTCACTACAGGAAGGACATTGAAGTGCTGGAGCATGTCCAGAGGAGAGCCACCAAGCTGGTGAGGGGTCTAGAGAAAAAGTCATACGAGGAGAGGCTGAGGGAACTGGGCATGTTTAGTTTGGAGAAGAGGAGGCTGAGGGGGGACCTCATTGCCCTCTACAACTACCTGAAAGGAGGTTGTAGAGAGGTGGGTGTTGGCCTCTTCTCCCAAGTGAATAATGACAGGACCAGAGGAAATGGTCTGAAGTTGCAGCAGGGGAGGTTTAGATTAGATATTAGGAAGAATTACTTTCCTGAGAGAGTGGTCAGGCACTGGAACAGCCTGCCCAGGGAGGTAGTGGAGTCGCCATCCCTGGAGGTATTTAAGAAACATGTAGACATGGCACTTCAGGGCATGCTCTAGTGGCCGAGATTGTTGGTTTGTGTCTGTTTGTGGGTGGGGTGGGGTGTGGTTGTGGGCGTTTGTTTTGGTTTGGTTTTGGTGTTTGGTGTTCTGGGATTTTTGGGGGTTTTTTTTGTTTTGGTTTGGTTTTGGTGTTGGGGTTTTTTTTTGTCTTTTTTTTTGTTGTTGTTGGTTGGACTCGATGATCTCAAAGGTCCCATCCAACCAAAAATATTCTGTGATTCTGTGAAATGTACCACACCCCATTTCAACCACACCTGTATTTCCTTGTTCTCAGAATAGGAAATAATTGCAATCACTTGGAAATTTGAACTGGGAAGTGAACAAATGGCATCACTTCTGAATCCCACGATCTGCCTGTAGCCCCCTGAGCGCACACTCACCCACGGACGGACCCAACCCTGAGCGCAGCTTGGAGTGTCTCTTGCTCACGTGGCTGTTGTGAAGCCAAACTGTGCCAACCTCAGCACTGAGGAAAGAGGGGTGAGGATACTCCACATTCAGTGACATTATATGCAGGACCTGCTTCAGGGTCCCAGATTTTGATTTAAAACAAAACCACATAAAATTTGGCACCCATTTATAGTGCACTAGAAGTGCAGTCTTCTGAGGAGAAGATCTCAGTCCACATAGCAGACTTTACAATTCACCTTTCTGCTCCTTTCCTGTACAAAGCTTTGACACTATTGGAAGACATGGAAAACTTGGGATTTTAGAGAGGTTTTCAAGAGTATAGTTTGTTAAAAAACTATGCAAATGTATGTTTTGATAGTATTTTACTGATTTGAACTAAGGGGAAAAATTTCTGCACAAATTATCTCAATTGATGCTTGCTTCTGATCACAAGATTAGAAACACTGGCCTAGCTGGAAACATGTTTGGGAGGTGTCTGTCCTGGATGAAAGCACAGGACTGTATCAACCTTTGACCTGTAATAGGGTCCAAAGACACTGAAGCTTTTCTGGCTTGGTTTCCTGAGGCTTAGGAAGCCTATTGGAGCATGCCATTTATGTCTCTTGTTCTGCCTGAGAGTAACCTTTTAACTTAATTTCAGTAAAATAAATTAATGTCCTAATGTTCTCAGATAGGTTAATTCTTGTCAAGTTTTGTGATATTAGTGGTCCAAACAAGTGTTTCTGCTTCAGGAAGGGCAGGGCTCTGAGGTCCCCAGTGTTGTTCTCTTGGCCAGGCAGCTCACGTGCGCCAGCTGGCCAAAAGGCACATGCGTAGCTCAGGAATGCATTTGTCGGGTAATGACAGGATCTGGGAAGGTAACATTGGTAACGTATATGTAGGAGGAAAGACCAGGGTACATGATGAAGAACTGAAAATGTAGTAATATAACCACCAGGAGGAAAAGGGATACAATTGTCACTGCAGTAAGAGCATAGAAATACAAAGGATACATGTGTAGGAAAGCACAGTCTGAAAGTCCATTGCTCATGGAACACCTTATTGCATTTTGGCAGGTAGTGCTTGAATCTACTATCTCACTTGAGACCTACCGGTTTGTGGTTTTGTTTTTTTTTTTTTGCTGGTGCCCTTATCCTTTGTAATTCTAACACAGGACATAAGTGTTGACTTCAAATCCTGCATGGATCCACTGACGTCTTTTCCCTTTACAGAACTTACAGTCAGAGAAAGGAGCCCTACTGCACAGAAGATTTGAATAGATGGATAAGTACCAGTGAAAGTATTTGCATAAGGAAAAGAATTATATTTTATAACTCAACATGAGAAGCATAGATTACTTTGCACATCCTTATTAAGATTAGTCCATAAGAATTCATTACTGGCATCTTACTGGAGAAATTAGTTATTTCTTTCTCAGTCAAAGATAACACATAAAACTTTGTTTGTACAGCAGACAATTAAGATGGAGGTTATTTCCTAACACTAATGAAAGTTCTCCCTTAGAACCATTGCAAATTTCTATGGACCTCTAACCTGTCATTTTCTTCTGTTTGGTTCATTGTATTTTGCAACAAAGAAAACTGTACCCGGCTGTGCACAGAAAAAGAAAAACCCTTTTTCAGACAAAAGAAGCAAAGCTCTTTTGTTACAAAAAATAGCACAACTTCAGAAAAGATATTTCCTAATAGAGATCAGTTGGCTATTTGACTGTTTTCAGCATGCAGAGGGTTAAGCCCAGTTGAGAATGCCAGACATACCTGTATTCATTCCATTTTGAATAAAGTGACAAATTCCTATTCTTGGTCACTGGAGCACAAAATTAGCCCTGTGCTTCAGTGAAAGGTCAACATGGGAAGAAATAAACAGGAGGTGAGAGTTCACGACCTGTGTACAGAACAGCAAAAAATGGCTGAATAAAAAAAAAAAGTTAATTCTACTGTATATTGTACTTTCCATACAGTCAGGTCCCATTGGAAATGTAAAGCAGTCCTAGAGTGTTGTTCTGGAAAAATGAAGAATGAAATGTGCTCTTTTATTTATTTATTTATTTATTTATACTGCTATTTTTGTACAGGCCCCATCGGTTTGGTCTATTTTAAATAAGTCCTGCATATGCATATTTACTCATATGATCCAGGATCCAATGTATCTAGCAGAGGTTTAACTGATCAGGCCCAGAGGACCTGTCCACATCTTTTGATTGGATCTTCAGTGCTTACTAGAGACCTAGAGACCCCTGCAAACCAGAACCAGTCACCAATGGGAACAAGAGCCTGAGTCAGTCATTGAAAGCATTGGAAAGAGGCAACAAAAATAGTGTTTAGCTCTACTATTCATGTTTGTACTCAGTCTCTGGCACTAATAGACTGAAACACTAATCCCATTTGATGCTGGATATCGATTCTGTCTAGTCTTGGGGTGGGAAAGCAATTGCCACCCTGTGTGTCCTGGGTAGATGTAGTGGAGGTGTGAGCAGCAGTAGCAAAAAGCAGGTCCCAGAAATTAAGTAAAATATTTTAGTCAGTCAGAACTGGTGTTTAGTGACACACCTCATGCACTGGGAGCTGTGGTTGTGGAGAAGAGAGCAAAGCTTCCTCAGAACTCAGGTCTTCTAGAAGAGATTGCTGGTATCAGCATCCTGCAGATACGGCTCAAATCACTTCTCAAGTCTCTGCAGACACAGGTCTGGGGAGGATATCAATGTCCACTTACTTCTTTGGAATTTTGATTGCCGATTAAAAATAAAGTGTTGTGGAAAAAAACCTGTCTGTATGTGCATATGGTTAACAGAAGGGCCAGCTAAAAAAGGTCTGGCAGAAATAGTTGTCTCTTAAAAAGCCAATACAAGATCAAGGCGTCAAACCAAAGAACATAATGGACAATGCAGTATTGATTTGTAGATTATTTGGCTTTGCAAAAAAAAAGAAAACATTCAAGAAGGTAGAAGAGTCAGTGTTCAACATGCAATGTTGGAAAAAAGGACTTTTTTTCTTTTCTTCTCTTGAAACCTGGCTGGGAGGGTTTTCATGAAATATATCTTCATCATAAAATGGCAGTTCACTCCAACCAAAACTCTAAGCAGTAAAAGATTGATTTTGACTAATTTCCTGTTTCCAAAAAATTAGGAACAAATGGAACCAAAATGATTGAAACAACTTGTTTCAACCTTTTGAAATTCAAAATTCCTTTTTCCATTTGAAGTTACTTTTTATTTAACAGGATAAGTATACTTACATGAGAGAAGGGAAAAATTATGAAGACAAAAAAATTTTGAAGATACTGAAATGTATATCAGATTACTCAGCTCCCTTCCAAAAGTTTTGATTTTTATTTGTAAAATATATTCATCATAGTACCAGAAAATGTCTGCAGAAGGGGAATTTGCATCCTGCCCAGCTCAAGTTGTGAAATTTTATAAATGCACCTGAATATGCTAACCTCATAGAATTAAGATGAAGCAAGTACCTTCAGTAAGCCATGTGTGTTCATATTTCATTGTATGGGCTTACCCAAGGAGATTACAACTAAGCATTCAAAAACATGTAATCAGGATTTTTTTTTCTATTTCTTTGTGCTTTGGTTTCATTTTTCTCATTTTTGTGTGGTGTCTTACCAATGCTTTGCTAATTTCATCATGTTCTTTTGTTCTGAAATGGATATTTGCCTTCTGTTTGCTATATTTTCTTTCTAGGACTTGCTTGTGTTTTTGGCTTAATATTTCTCATATTAGCAGCAGAGTTTTACAGTGTTATGCCAGTTGGCACTTCATATTTCAGCAGGTTGAAGAGCAGTATGAGGTCTTGTGTGGAAAATACCCACCCGAATTAACCAGTTACAGTCCTTTAGCAACCGTTTGTACCTATTAACCACTACACATCAGGAAACAGAATGGTTCTGATGATCCAGGGCTGGTTGTCCAGTGGTTTCTAAACAACATCAGCCAAGTTAATTTCTGTTGCAGTTCAGAGAAGACAGTAGCTATCCCAGTCAGACATATGTCAAAACTGAGCAAAAATAGATGGCTGAATTTTGCATTACGACTTAATTTTAATTCTGCTTGCATGCTGTGGTGAGGTATATTGTTCTTTTGAAATCAAGCCATAGTATTTATTCTGATGTTAGGAGAAACAAAAACAATCATCCCATTTCTATTTCTTCATGGCAAGTATTGACGAATGCAAGTAAAGTGTAGATCATTTTATATGCCAAGAAGCCCATGTGATCCAATAGAATTCTTCAGTGAGATTCAGATGAATGGATTTCTTTGGGCGAGAAAGACGATACAGGCTTGTATATCTTCAGTATGTCGATGTTGTTTGACTGTTTCTATCAAGTCTGTTTTGCTATGGCTGCAGAGTGGATGACACCATGTCTGTGTGACACCGATGTTCAGAGCACAGTGACTAGACTGATGTTCATTTTTTTTTACAAGAGTGATATGATGGAAGCAGGATAGAGGGACAAGCAATAATTGTTTAAGTTGAGGCTGACATGCCTAGTTCAGAAATCTGGTGTCCAATTGTACATGGAACTGAGATATTATTTTAATTCTCAAACTCTCCAGGACACTAAGGCAGTGGCTTAGATAAAAAAAACTTCCTTTCTCTTTCCCTGTCAGCACTTGAAAGAAATTCCTCCAAAGTAGACCTTGATAAGGATGCCCATGATTTGACTCTTGGAAACTGCATTGTTCTCTTTATTGCTGCAGCTTGGGACTATATGGAACCACAGAAAATGCAGGAGGAAGTTGGTTGTTACGTTTCATGCCAAGAGCTTATAAAGCTTCTTTAGACCTTTTCTGGTACGGCACATGTTCAGTTGTCAGCATTTCAGTGAGATTCCCACTATATGGCAGTTCTTACCTAATAGGAGGCAAATAACATCTTGGCATAGCAAGGACCGAGGTGCTTTTGTCAGGGACCGAACTGTGACTAGTGCATGGGCTATCAGAGCAGAGTGCAGCTGCAATGCTGTGTGCCTTGAGTTACCCCAGTCCCATGAGACAGGAGGGGCTGCCCTGGGGCTGTAGTTCATCCAGCACACCCTGTCCTTGCATCTCTGCTGCATAGGCATAGCAACGACTACCTAAACCCCTCTGCTTTGTTACGACAAGATATTAGTTCATCTCAAGCCTATCCCTCCATGGAGGGTTTCTCTTTGCCAAAAGGATATCAAAGTAATGTATTAGACAAGAACAAATCCTGAAATCATGAGTCAGTTGTTCTTCTGTCTGCATTCAACAGTCTGACAGTTGCTCGTCACTGAAATCCTGGAATAGGTCATTTTATGTAAATAAAATGGTATTTTTTGCTTCAGTCATATTGATATATGACTGATTTCACTGAGCTTTGAAAGAAGATGGGTATAAGGGAAAGAATAAGGTTGCACAAAGGTCTGGGGTAATTTTCCAGTGATGTGTTGTGGGTAGTAACATACAGATAACACTCCTTTGCCCTGTGTTCACATGGCCAAAGGTCTATTACTTTAAAGACATTACCAATTTCTTTGAATTTAACATACAGACAAAAATAATCTTTTTTCTTTGTTTCTATTTTTTTTTTCCTTTTAACAGAATAGTAATTTCATATACAAGGAAAGAAAATTTAGTTCTAATGGCAAATTAAAGTTTTGATGAAGTTAACTAGAAAAAGGGGGCAAGGTTCACTGCACTGCTTGAACTGACATGTTTTGTGTCATCCTTCTACACTCATGTCCAATGCTTAATGATGTGTAAATGTTAATATATTTACTGTATTAATTTAAAACTTATTTATTATAAATCTTTCCGGATTCAGAGGGAGAGAAAGACTGTAGAGTACCATAAGAAAAGAGACAATAATAAATGAAATGTAAAATGCATATTGCAAGAATATTTATTACTTTTAATTTTATGCGTTATTTACACTAATAGTAAAATATACTGATTTTATCAAACTGGAAGTGTTGTTACGCAAGTAGTTGCTTTTAACAAAGGTAAAGGTATTAATTATCAATTAGCAAAAATTGCTTCTAATAAGACTGGGGGAGGGGCAGAGAAAAACTGATCAGGAAAAGCTGACACTTACAACGTTCTGTAAATTACCAGTTGTTTTTTTTTTTTAAATCTGCCTTGGATGATATGAAAAAAGGTGTCAGGAACATAATTACTAAATACATCTAAGATACAAACCCTTTTGTTGTTCTTTTAATCATTTGAGGGAAGAATATTAATTCCTTGGAAGATTTTTGCCCTTTTCTACAAATAACAAGTGAAATTAACTAACAGCTCAATTATTTCGTTAATGAGGTAGCTCCCCTCCCCACTGGCATGAATTCAGTTTAATTTTTTTTCTTCAAATGTCTTCTATTCTACTATCAATCAAATATCTTTTCAGTGCATAATCAGGAAATCCTAATAGAAGGAAAAACAAGTTGGAGCTGATGTCAACTACAGTGGTTTACTTATAACCACTGCCTGTCATACACATGCAGCCATACTAGTGATTACAGGTTGACTAAGGAAATGGAAAAGTAAGTACTTTCAAAGCAAGGTGGTAATAGAGGAGCCAAAGTTGAGGACTTTTATGAATATTAAATCATTTATTCTATATAAGTGAATTGCACCACATTTTAATGCATTGTCCTATCCCAGCCGTGTTCTTAATGAACTCTGCTTCGTACCTTTTAAGAAAATCCACACACTAAATTTTCCAAAATGATGCCTTAAGTTGTCTTCTTCATTCATGTTAAGGACTTTAATGAGTGCCTTCGTTTTCAGAAGTGGTCTTTCCACTGACTTGAAGGAGAAAAAGCAGTATTATATGATTTAAGTGGCAATCACAGTTCAGAAACAATAATTAGCCAATAGTCGTTGTGAATAGTTCACAAGCAATTGACAGACTGAAATTTGTTTGCTTAAAATATTCTGTGAGTACCTGGAAATAAGAATTGTGAGAAAGATATAACAAAAAAAATCAGAAACATTGTAGAGATAAATTAAAAAGCTATACTCACTTACTCGCTTATTCACAATATATATTTTGATTGTCCACAACCAACGTCAAACAATACCTAGAATGGAATTTGTTGTCTGAAGGAAAATGACCTCAAAATGAAGTTGACAAGTACATTCTGCAGTAGTTTGTTTCCTGAGAAGTGCATACATATAAGTAATTTCCTGAAGCATGTGCTGGAATGATCCTGTCTGTAAGTGACATAAGTATGGCTGATGATGGCACGGTCAACACCTAGGAAGAACAATTGTGAAGTACTGGCAAGAAAAAAGTTAAGGAATGGTGGTCAGTGATGCTGTCTATACATTAAAAAACATCTGAAGATACATCTCCTGCAAAAGCAAGCAAATGAAAACTAATAGGGTCAGATTCTTGCCATTTGTTTTAGTTGCTTCTTGAACTGCCCAGCATTGCCGAGCTCTGGCAACTCAAGTTAAAATACCCCTGTTCAGAACCAAAGGAACAGAAGCTCAATATTTGTCACTGCTGCTTGCTGTACTGAACTTTATAAATAGCAGAGCAGAATCCTACAACTTATTGAGTAAAAGGCAATAGTTGCAAATTAACAATAGTCTACTCATCTGTTAAAGATAATAATGACAATAAAAGCGTGGCCATCAGTATCTAAAAGACCCTAAAGACTGGAGCTTACTCAAAATTTACAACTTACTTTTTCAATCACATCCTAATAGTTTTGTAAAACTATTGTCATCTATTGTCAACTATGTCATCTATATTTCAGCTAAGAAATCAATAGGAAAAATTAGAAAAAAAGTATTTTGTCTTCTGAGCTGAATTTGTCTTTCACAAACTGCTGTCTCATTTTTCTTCATTTTTTCTTCATTGTTTTCTCATTTTTGTTTCTTCTGTTGGACGAGAAAAAAAAAATGTTGCTGGGATTTTCTTTGCATTTTTACTCTGTTTTCTTACTTTATTGCTAATTTACAATAAAAGTAAATGGTTACATTAAAAAGAAGAAGAAAATAAATAACTTCAGTTAAAAACAGAGAGAAAAATATTGTTAACAAATGCAAAATTTTCATTTAATCTTGAGCATTTTATTGAATTTACAATTTGAGCCATAATTTTTTGACTTAATTATAACAATCTTTTTCCTGGTACTGATCTCCCAGGGTTATGTGATATATTATTAAATAAAAAGAGTCAACTAGATCTGACGGTCTGCAGCTGCTTTCAGAAATTATTTTTCCAGAATATTTACCTTAACATTCTCCTGGAAATAGATCCAGGACTTAGTGACTCACCGTTAATTTCTCATCCACGGGAAAAAAAAAATGCAGGAAATTTGACTTTATTCAGGAAGGAAACAAATGTGACAAACAAACAAAAAAACTATGCTTCATGGTTCACATCCAATATCTTTACAAATCCATTTATGCAAGAAGAATAATACTAATTCATATTAGACATTTTGGCCTGAAACTGTCTAAATACATCCTATATCTAATGACGAGATATTGTGTTTGTCCCTGTTGAAAAAGATCTTTCCGTACATCATACCTTTGTTCTGAAGAAATGCTCTTTACCCTAACTTCGTCTTGAAGAAAAAGTTTGAGAAAATATTTAACTTTTGTGATTCTGTCATATATTGGTTCATCAGCTGAGAAAAAACAAGAAAGGACAGGATTATGTGTATATTTCAACTATTATCTTGAAATCAGATCAAGCACACGTAAATTATAGAATGAGGACTACTCATTTTGTAAGTAAGGAAGTGTGTAAGAAAATACGCTACCTTTATCAGAGATTTTGTGGTAGGATAAAAATTAAAGAAAGAGTAATTAATTTATTAATTACTCATCTATTTACTATCTCATTTAATTATTCTCTTAATATCTGTTTTTGTATGTAAAGAATTGAACTTGTACAATGAAAAGAATAGTATGGATTATTTATGGAATGCACACGGACACATTTCTCCTTGGTAGGAGGCCCACAAACAAGTACAAACCCAGTTATAGCATAACAATATCCTATTTTACAGCTGAAACAAGGCAGGCTTCTTGGGTATGTAGATTCACTAGCACAGTTTATGCAATTCAGTGGTAATGCCATGCCCACAAAACAATATGTTAAAAATAGCAGGAATTACTTTTTTTTCACATGATTCACTAACCACAAATAAGCCATCATTACTGGCAAAATGAATCAACTAGCCTCTGGCCACAAACTTCAAGGAATGTATCATCAGGTAAAATCCACCCTACCTAACATAAAGGTGCCTGTCTTTCACCCATAATGAAAACGTATACAATACGAAAAGAAAGTGTCTGGACCTCTTGCTGTGGGATCTGTCTTCTGATGATCTGATAACCTAAACCTTAAAATCCCTCTAAAGAAAACCTTAAGATGAAAGCATAGTCTTTTACATTGTTTCTGTGAATACATGTAAAGTTATTGAAACACTTATAAACATTTTTATTATACATTCATTGCAGGAGAAATAACGTCTGGAAAAGCTTCAAGCTCACCTCCACCATGTATTTTAATAGAACTTACCTCTATGAATTTTAAAATGAAGAAAGCTCGAGGAAATTCATGGCCTTTAGGCATGATGGTAGGGTATCCAGAAAAATATCTTTGTAACAATTGGAAATTAGTGCTTTTCCTTAAAATTGAGTCCAATATGTATTTCTTTCAACAAAATGACATATGGAAACTCTGTTTCTCAGAGTAGCTTTCAGAGGTCTCTACTCTAAAACATTGATGAAAAGGATATGTTAAAGACAAGTACAAATTCTTTCATAGACGTGACAGTTTTGTATTTGTGGTGAGACTGAACACATAATTTTATCTGCATTAAGATTTTGGGGATTAGTCCTGTTTTCATGTTGAATTTTCACGCTCCCTATCAATGACTTGTGAATAACATTTTGAATAAAACGTAATTACAGTTCAGGAAGAAGTTTGTACTTTTTCTTTCACTCATGCAGGATGTGTAGCTGGATAAAAATGTGCTGGTAGTGATAAATAACAATAAGCAGTCATGGTCATTATTCATTGTTCTTCCTCATACCCACAATTTAGTATTAAGATATTTAAGCATAGATTCAGAAAACAAAACAAAACAAAACAAAACAAAACAAACAGCTTTCAGGTAGATATAAATTGAGTGTATATGTTTGTGATCTTTCCTTCTGCAAAGTCATGCAGCTCTGCTGAATCAGAAAGTTTACTCCAGAGGATAGTTTGGCCCAATCCATACAGAGTATCTTAATAGCTTTAAAAATGGCCTCCGAAAAGCGGGGGAAAATACAGTTACTCTTTGTACTTCTGAGGGAAAATCAGCAATATGGTAGAGGGTTTTTTTTCTTGTTCTTCTTTCCCTTTTAAAAAATTATGGAAAGATGAAAGACTCCTTCACATAAACAAGAAATAAGGTAAGGTTAGGTGCACATAGGCAGGGACAGAATGTTAATAATGTGGAGCTGTGAACTCTGGAGAATAGTCATTCCTCTTCTGATTGAAGATGAGGTGCCAGAGGTGGTTTGTTATGGTGCTCTCTCATAGCTGTAATGAAAGAGAGAGATAAAAATATATATACATTAGGAGGAGCAACGACCAGAATACATTAACAAAGGAGAGGTGATTGACCTAAGAGGTATAATAGATAGTCTCTGTTTTCCCTAAAAGAGGCTAGATTTTGATAACTTAGTAAAATGTTGTCTAGGTAAAATTATATGCAAAACCTGTGTGCCCTCAAGTGTGCAATTAATATATTCATAGCAACTGTAAAAAAATATGGGACTGGAAGGATGGCAAAACTTAGGCATTTATGAACCTACAGTGTGTCTCCATAGTAGAATGACTTCAAATCTATGAGATCATCTGAATGCTTCACGTAAAGACATTTTATATTGTTCCACAAACAGCCTTGGGGTTTTTTTGAGCAGTAGTGGAAATACACTTTTATAATAAGCAGTATCAAACAGCTGTGATGGGAAACATACTGGAGGGATCAGATCCAGAAGCATCTAAGATGGATGACAGTCAAGTGAAATGGGATTCCTTCCCCTCTTTCCTCCTAGCCTTTCTTCCCCCTCCCTTCACCCCCTGCCATGTAAAATGAATGAAGGGATTGTGGTTGAGATTTTCCTATTGTATATCATTGTCTCAGTAAATTGAGGCACCAGTAACTGAGAAATCATAAAAGTTAATTCCATTCAGGCCCAAAAGACTAAAATTCTGAGCTTATCAACTTTATCAGTTTATCAGGAGCTGATAAAGGACAAAATTGGCCCATAAAACAGCACTATACTAGGGAATGCATTGGATCTAGGATTCAGTTCTGAGCAAATGGTTTTTGTGTCTCAGTGTCCTGCACGTAAGTTGAGTTGGAGAGGGCAGTAACAGCTTTCTTCTGTCCATTGCTGGAATTAGGAATATCAATGCATATGCTGCCTTTGCAGCATGAATGATCTCATACCGTTATTCAATATTGACATAAGCCCTTGGATATCAACATATTTTTACTACTACTTCTACTGTCATCAGCAGGAGTATCAGTAAGTGTTTATAACAGAGCAATAGTGCTAGATTATGATATAAGAGTTCATGTCCAGTAAATCATCAGTGAGAGTCCAAGGAATTATGACATATTATAGTACAACTTGTGGATCATAGCTCTTGAGAACGGCCTCAGCTTATCACACATGCTCGCTGCTGTAGGCAGAACTCCACCAGATGTGGGTGCTTTCCAGGAGTCTCTAGAAAAAGCAGAATTCAATAGTTTACAATTCATCGTGGGTAAGGCCTTTCTGAGTGTCATATAAAAACTAGTGATAAAAATTCCAAGGGAACTCAGCTGAATGTCGGACCCAGCATGCAGTCGATAAGGCTCAGTTATTCAGTACTGACACAGCATGGCAAAGCTATGAAGACATTGCTCATTTCAGCTTCTATTGCCAAGGTTGGGTGCTTGACAACTCAATCAACAAAGGATGAAAATGGAAGAAGAAATCTGAATCACTGTCTTCTGATGAAAAAGATATTCAGAATGATGCCTTTGTTCCTCCTTTTCAATAGGAGGCTGTAGGGAAAGGATTAAGGAAAGCTTAAAACCCCAATGTGGTGCCCTAGCAAGACACAGGTCAATCTGCAGTGTCATCAGCAGCGGCAACACTGACCATGCTCTCTTCCCAGGAGAAATTTAGTCACTTCAGACACCACTCTTTCCTCTCCTCCATGTATCTTTCTACAATTATTCTCCTCCTGCATATTCCTTCCTCTACCTTGGTCTACAAAATACCCACCTACAGAGTGCATATTTTCCATGTGCGGAGTAAGCAACCCTTCTCTTAGGCAGTGATTTTCTCACTCAGCACTTCCTCCTCAAATTCTTTCGGTGTCAGGCTCCCACCCACCTCAGTGACTGAAGATAACTATCATCCTGCTATTCAAATCAATGCAAGTAGATACATACTCTTTTTCCCTTGTTTTCTCACATTTTGGTCTTAACTGGTTGGGGCAGGAGAATAAAGACAAGCAAGTAGCACCGGGCACATTGCCCTCCAAAGTGAGCTCAGTTGCCACAGTAATGAACTTGTATGTGAATCTTCTGCCCAGTGAAATACCTGATCAGCTCTTTTTGGAAGCAAATGACGCTCATTGAATGGGTGAACCTGCAAATGATATATGTTGAATGTTCTTTATTTCTGCTCAAAAAAGTATGGCCCATTATTGGGCTCAACCTTGCAGAAAAAAAAGCTGGGTTTCTCAGATGGGGCAGACATTCACCATTCAAACAGATCCTATTACAGTGCAAAGAAGACTGAGACCCCTTAAGCTGCTTCCGGTACAGAAGCTGGGGGTCTTAATTCCAGAGGAGGTAATTGTGTTAACCAGTATGGAGGAAATGTTAAACTGGTCCTGTCGAAAGCTTGGTCCGTTCTGGTGTGAAGTAGTTTCTAGTTCCCATTAAGCCTTTAATGCTTTCTAGGTTGCCTACCAGCTTAATAAAGACTCACCATATTTGTAAGCCTGAAGTTGAAATTCTCATTAGCTATCAACTGACAACTCTCCAAATTCCCCTTTTATCTATGTGTAGCCACAGTCTGATGGCTGAAAGTAGCTTCAGGCTGTCCTATGTGATAAATCATTGTGGGGCATGAATTTGACTTTGCTTTCCATTACAGACCATACCATCATCTTGCTCCTACTTATTTAAAATTCTATGTGTACCACTTACTTAAATAGAGATACTTGAAATTTATATTTGTATACATATTAGCACAATCCAAGCTGCTAATTTTTGCACTTCTTTACTTCTCTGAACCATGGTTTGGCCAACCACAGTGTACTGATGATGGTATCGGAAGCTGGAAAACTATTTATTTTGCCATTTCAGGCTTTATAAGGGAATAAGAACAACCATCAGAGCCACTCCTAACAGTGCAGTATTATTTTTATTTGTACCATTATGCAGCAGTTGGTACTCTTGTGGAACCGTTTAAGAAAAGGCCACACGTTTCATATGATAACTGCAGTGCCCTAGGCACAAAATGGCAGAGTTAAGGGTGCTTTAATGTTTCCTTAACATTACTTCAGCATATTCAGACCCCAAGCATTATTTTCTAATCAAATGCAACACTGCAGAACATGAGAGTGTTTGCGCTTTCCTTCTATCAGTCAATGCACAAATTGAGAACATTCAAGTCCTGTTTTCAAACAGAGATGCATTAGTGGGAAATAGGAGCTGATTGCCCTGCTGTCCTGTGAAGCCATCAAAAGCTGATGAAGTATTTTTCAGTCATCCACAGAGCTGACATGCACTGGATTTCAGTGCATTAAATAAATCTAATTATGACACTTTAATAAAATATGTTAAAGGCATTTATTTGAGGCCAAAGTCTGGAAGCAACACAGAACATGTTCCAACAATAAAGCTCCTACACCTGGATGTTAACCTCTTCAATGCCCTATGGACATATGGCTTCAGTCCAGAAAAGCAGCACCTGTATTCCCTGTGAATGTCTGCCATACGTCCTCATGTTGCAGAGAAGTTATATATGACACATTTAGAAAGCAGGGAAGCACACTGACTCCAAACATGCAGTTTACTGGTGCTGCGAGATCAGTGAGTCGGTAGAGATAGTACAAAAAAATTGTTCACTCGCAGCTTGCTAGATTAGAGAACAGAGTTTAGATTCAGCCTGTTCATGTCCTTTTTTATTCACTGTTCTCAAATACTTATGTGAGCAAAGCTATGTTCCTACAAACATCCACAAACAGCAGATTTGAGCACTTGCCAGATGAGTATAATCAGAAAACAAAACCTGTTTTCTGATAAAATGGCATTCATTTTGGGACAAAGCAATAGCTCATAAAGAACAGACCATCAATATGGGAACAGATATAACACCATGTGACTGGTCACAACACTCCGCTAGCAAATCCTAACTACTGAATGATCAACTAAATGCTTCAGCTTTGGATTGTCCAAGGCTTAACTGAGCTGTCTGCAAACGATGAGCAAGAATGAAGAGATGGTCTTCCCTGTGCTGTTCCTCAGGAAAGGAATTCTGTGAAACTCTCCTGAACTAGACCAGGGTTCAGTCAGTGGAATCCAGGATTCTCTTACAGAAAAATTAAATTGTCCCCATGAGTCTGAATAACTTCAACAGAGTTTATTTTAATTACATAGATGTCATGCCACAAACACATAACCATTCTGGGGTTTGAAAATATGGGGGTACAAGATGGGGGATTTATATGGCAACAGAATTTTCCTATCTTACTCAGCCCTAAAGGGAACTGAAATTTAGAAAATGAATATGCAATTAAAAACCCCACACAAACTGTAAAGAAAAATATTTTTACTGTGCTTTTTCTGTGCCAATACCAAAAAGTAATTACACAAATGCTTAGTGATTTTCAATGCCCTGCTGCTTTACAGAAAGCAGCGAGACAATTTACCAACAACAATTAACATCTTTAAATTTATTTAGTTCTATTTATGAGTAAAAGATGACATCCATGGGGTTGGATTTTTTCAGTCTTTTATAGATCGGTGTTTTCTTCTGTTTTATTTCAGAGGGACATTGCTGTACCTTTAAGTACAAAATATATATATTAATATTCTCAAAAAAATGCGAAGCCTTGTTTGCAATCAATGCATATTCCCCTTTTGTGTAAGAATAACAGATGTTGATAGAAATAGCCATTGGGTTTGTAAAGAACCCATTTCATGTGTCAGAATAGTTGTGCCTCTTCTAGATGAAATGTCAAAAGCAGGCAGATATCTCAATGTGAAATGACCTTAAGAAAAACCCGACCTCGCCAAAGATGACCTTTTTCCAGCAAGAAACATTAAAATTACAACCATATTGATGCTTCAGCTTCAAAAACAATATGTATTTCTTTTTTAGTATTTTTCTGTTTTGGCATCCTACGTATTTTAAATAAAGATGTACAGTAGTCCACTTTATACTCTTTCTGTTGAGCTGATTTATGGTCATGGGTTTGTTTTATAAATGTATTCATACACAGGGACATGCATAACAATATTTTCATAAATATAGATATACATACAGACACATACATAAATATAATTATATACATTCATAAAGGATCAAACAAAATTATCTTAATTTCTCAAGGGGCCTAACATTTTTTTGTGTCCATATTACATTAGTAGAATGTATTACTTACTGTAACTGAATTAAATCTTTTCACAGTATCTTCCTTTTCTGAATTTTTAACAAATCCCCACGGCCTCACTTTCTTCAAGGAAAATGTATGTCTTATCAAAGTGTTAATCAAACTGAAGTGTCCAAGGTTCTTATAAAGTAGCATTGGAGAAGTATTCACATATAACAGTGTATGTGTGTGCATGTGCCATGGCTGATTAGTGGCATGCAGTTTCTCCTTTAAACTAGTAAAACAAAAAACAAAACCCAAAAAGATCTTTTGCTAAAGACTGGAGATGTAAAATTTCTCTTTTTGTGAGTGACGCAGAATCTCTGTCTCAACTTTTGTTCTAAAGTTCACAGTGATTTGAAATTAAAGGCTGAAGTTCCTGTACACCAGAGATCTTCAGGAAGGCACCAGATGTTCTGAAAGTTCTCATCTGTGTACAGGATGATTAGCAAAGTACACAGGGGTTTTGGAGGTCAACAGTGTTAAAACTTTATCCAAAGTCTGTCCATATAAACCAAACCTTTCTCACAGCTCCTCCTTAGCACTTCTAACTGCTTCGTTTCCCAGTTACCTCTTACCCTACCCACAATCTGTGCTCCATCTTTCCCACCTCTGTTCCCACCTCTCTGGAAGATGCTCTGTTGCAGTGGGAAGTACTCAATGTATCCTCTCAAAAACTGTGCTGGGAAAGGAAAAATACAATCTCAGGAGATGTTCTGTGAGATGGATACAGAATAATCTTTTTCTGCCTTTTTCCTCCCTTTTCTGGCATCTCCTGGCAAGAAGAAAAGTTGTTTCAACTCCTCTCTGTTTAGGTGATGTTTCTTGCACTTATTTCTCTTTTTTCTTCCATCTTCAGTCTATTTCAAACAATCTAGCTCTTCTGAAATCCTTAAACCAAGTTATGAAAATGCCTACATCTTAAATTTTCTTTTCCCAGATTTGGTTTTGATCAGGTACTGCTACCGCACAGATTTTGTCTTGCTGTATTTACTTTGGGGTCTTAGTGAGTTGTCATTATATCTCATACTGCCTGTGTTACTACATTGAGAAACCGTCATTAACTGCTAAACCTGAATTTCTCCATTTAATGCATAGCGTCTGCTTTGGTAGCTTCTGTTTCACTGAGTCTTTTAACCTGAAAAAAATTACTGTCAAAACTTATATTCGAATGTTCCTCTTCATCCTTGAAGCTCTTTTTGGTACTCAGGTATTTAATTCTTTCATAAAGAATGTGTCATAAAGACACATTCAGATAACACACTTGTTTTGGTTGGGACTGTTCTTAGCAAATAATCAATTCAGCATATCAGACTAGTTTGTTCCAAAATGTTTGTTGCTGTGAGAATTTGGACCTCTCAGTGCATAATCAAACCCAGAATATACTAAAGCAAAAGGACCTGCCCCCTGGCCAGGACAGAACTGATGAGATGTAAGCAGCCAGGTGGAACCTTCCCAGAGAGGAATATTGAGATAGGAGATAGTCCGAACAAGAAGCTTGAGGCTACACTAGCATCTTTGCAGAATCATTTTGGTTTGTCTTCTGCCTAGTTTCATCTCTCTGATTGGATAATAGGCCCTTTTCTTAACAGAAAAAAAAAAAAAAAAAAGAGTGGGAATGCAACGGAATCTCAAGAGGACAATTATCAAGAGACAATGAGACATTTCTGTTGCAAACTTTAATGTGCCAGAATTTCATGGTATGAGTACATATGTCTCCAGATGCACCAGATGCTCATTATCTTTAGCTGACCACTTCCTTACTAGTCTTACCATTACTGACTTGCATTTCACCAACATAAGTGATGGCCTGATCTGGTTAGGTAGTTCAGGAAGCCTTTCTGCTTTTAAAGGATGCTTTTTTAGCCTCAATAAAGTCCTGTACTTCTCTGCTTAACCATAGTTTTATTCTCACCATTTTACTTTGTTTTTGTTCTCAATGATACACAAACCATCTGTGCCTCTAACACAATGTTCTTGAATAGCCTCCAGGCTGTTTCTGTGGTTTTAAAGTTTTTTACTTTGCCCTTCAGCCTGCTGTTAACCATTTTCCTCATAGTTTTAAAATCTGCCCTTTTAAAGTTTGTCACTTTGTTACTCCTGGGGGGAATTGATACAAACCTTAATTGTCCAATGATTGCTGCTACCCAATGGAGCTAAATTTTGTAGAACTAGAAAGTCCTTGTACTTGAGATACATGAAATAAATTAAGTGCATATTTAGTGCTCGATCCAGATTGATGAAGACTGCATCTAAATTTCCACGGACTTTGTGATCACTCAACACCTCACAGAAAATACCCACCTGCTAACAGTAACAAGCTTCTGCCTATCAACCTTGGTATCTCAATAATGTGATTAGACCAAAGGACAAAGAACTTGTATAATATTTACAACATTTAAACCAGAACTTGAGAGGTTTGAGTTTGGCTTTTTATTCTGCCAAAGCTTCTTTAGGTGACTTAGAGCAGGTAATCATTTTGTGGCTGTGTATCAGCATGACACCACTTATCTGAGTAAGGTGACTCCTGGATTGAACCCTAATGTGCTCCCCTGACTTTACTCTTCATTGTCGTGTGTCCACTGAAGGTAGCCTCAGCTTACCCCAACTCAGTTTGCCTACAAAATCCATCTGCCTTCTCAGTAAGCAACATCTAGACTGTGCTGTGAAGGACCATGTGAAGCACTGTAAGGAGGACTCTTGTCTGCTCATCTTCAGCCCCATAACCACAAGGCAAGAACAAAAGCCACAGCTGGAGGTTGTCAGATCAGACCCAAAATGAAGTGACACACAGGAAAGTGTATTCAAATACAGGGCTTTCCTGTCCTTTTCCCTTGGGAGGGCAATTTGGGTTTAGCCCAGAACTGGCTTTGAGAATTGCCGAAGTGAGTGGCCACGGAGGCTGCTGGCTGCGGGACGGCCCAGAAAGAGCCCCTGCCATGGACTGGGGAGAGTAATAGTGCTCTTAGTCTCCAAGAAGTGGGATTCTCTCTGGAAACAGGAATCATAAAAGTCCTGTTGACACAGGGGTCTCCTCATTTGATGGAATCATATAAACAGCTCCCCAATTTTATTTTTTTTTCATGGTAAAAATCTGTTATTTCATTAAATCATATTGTAATGTGTTATAAGCAACTGAATACTACAGTAATTAACCCCTCCCTTTCCTATTGTCTCCAAGTTTTGAAACTTGTAACAGCAGGTTTTGTAACTTTCTCCCTATTTTCTGTGGATACCTTATGGTCCTTCTTTTTCCCTCTGGCAGACTAGCTGGGTTAGGACATGTTGATGCTTCTAATTATTGCTCTGCTTAGCTCAGGAATGAATTGACTAAGGTAGCAGATTCAAGCAGGAGCACTGCCCTACAAACCCCACTCTTTCAAGTCTCCTAAAAAGGGTGATGGGAACATGTACACATGTGAATAACAGTTACCATCATAAATAAAGATTTCCGGATCAGATTTAGGATAAATAGACCCTGCTAGTTCTCCTTTGCCATTCAGCAGTAATTAACAGTGAGATCCAAGGTATAAGTGGGAGGAAGCTGATTTGTAAAGCCACCAGAGGATCCCTAGCAGACACAAGGATGAGAAGGGTGACATGCACATATGCACAGTTGAGCAGTGACCCCAGAATGCATAGAAAATAGACCACTATTGCATGATAAAGCATAAACTATTTTTGTCCTCAAAATCATTTTATGTACCTGGAATAAGGCAGCAAACACCTGTAGTTTAACAGGTGTATTTATTTAAGCAGAACACAGAAGACAGGACTATAAAGGGAGAGATGAGGTGACATGAAGAGAGTTAGCTTTATTGTATAGAAATGCTGACAGAGGCAGTCTGCCTCTGTTTTAGTCCCTGGAGAAAGTGCGTGTGGACGCACTTGATCCAATTTTCAGCTATAAATCAGTATCAATCAATCCACTGTATTCAATCCGTTTGTCATTTTCACTTGCTTTTGGTAGTTACCAGGAAAATTGGCTGTTTTCTTCTGAAAGTTCTTTGCATGAACTTTCCTTCCTATAAAAGTGTGTGTGTTGGAGAGAAACAGAGTAACTGGGCATGAAATACATGGAGAGAAAACAGGAAGGGAAAGGAAGAAGGAAAGATAAGAAACTAAGTGAGGAAAAAAAAGAAGGAAATAAATAAAGCAGAGAAGACTATATAAGACAAATCCAAGTGAAGAGGTGTTTCCCAGAATCTTTTGGCCTTGTTATGATTGCAGCCACAACAAAGAAATCTGTAGATCCTTTTGGCTTGGTATGCAGAGACAAATCCCATCCACTCCCAAGCAGCTGTCATAATGATGTCCAGAATTTACTGGGGGACAGCAGCCAGGGATGTAGAGAATGTTAACTGGAAAGGAAAGATGAGATAGAAGAGAAAAAAGAAGGGAAAGGCAACCTAAATGCCATTAACTGAGAAAGGAAAATGGCAACTAAAAATAAAAAAAAAAAGGAGAGAATACAGTTGTTATAGCCAATTCAGTAACATCATCTTTCTTAAACCCATACATAAAAGTGCCTGTACTCTCACTTACAGTCTCTGTGTGTGTGCTCACACATACTTTTCTACCTGGCTCTCTAATAGTGCTCTAGGATAAGACAGTACAGAAAAACTACGGTCAAATAGCTGTTTTACAGTGGTTTCCAGCAATTTCCCTTTTAGATTTTATGCCAACTGTTCTGACTACATCAAATAATCGGATACCTAATATGTGAAGAAGAGGACAGTGCACTTGAAATCTGAACGAGCAAATGCTTAAGAGTCTGTGGGAGAAAAGGAAGGGCAAAAGAGGAAGAAAATGGTAGATGTAATGTCAAGAGCAGGTGGAAAGAAGATCTATACTCCATTTTAAATGAAGACGATCATTCACAGGACTGACAAGTGAGTTCCAGCTACTATTCTATGCAATATTCTGAAGAAAGCAAACAATGCCTTAATCTTCAACAGAAATCTCCTGAAAGGGCAGAGTTGTTGCACTGCAATACCCAAAAGAATGTATCACCTTGTGTTGTTCCTGGTGTCTTTCTTCCAGGGCAAGACATACTATAGGTCTGTGTAAGCAAACCAAGTTATAAATATGAAAACATTTGTATTCCACATGACTGACCTCTTCCGTGCTATGAGGCCAAGTTAGGAATCACTGGATATATGTGGCTTCTGGCACAATGAGTCATTGGTGTCAGAAGAAGCCGTTGATATTGAAAGAAGAAGCAACAATATTGTCACATGCTGGAGGAAGAATTGAGAAAACAACTGAAAAGGCAAGAGAGGAAGACTCTGAACGTAGAAAATAAATACTTAGAACACCATGACATTATTTCTATCATATCCTGCCTTTCTCTTGCAGTTTTATATATTAATGCTTCCTTAGGTTGGGATTTTTAATCTGTTCTGCTCCATTGCACGGTTATATCCACCCTGAACTCTTGAGAGCATCTCTGGTTCCCTTAATGTCTAGCGTAATTCTCCATTTCCTTGAGACATAGCCAAACTTCTTCTCTAGTCTGTAGCAAAGGATCGTTTCATCCAATTGATTTATATTTTCCCACCCTGACTCTGTAGTCACTTATATCAGACCTCTTTGGCCAAGCTCTCTCATTTTTAGTTTTAAGGTGCTGATGTTAATGCAAAGACATTTTTATATTTTTATTTTACAGCTAATAGTGAAGTCGTTATTAGCCCTTTTTAGGTGGAACTCTGAGGACCTCTGTTCTCCACTCTGAGGCTCAGGTGCTAGTGATGTGACCTTGGATAAATTATTTAATCTCTCTGGATTCTAGGCTGGATTTTTATTTTGCCAGGGTAACTCAGAAGGGACTCCAGTGAAATCTGTGGAATTTCAGCAGCAAGAAAGAAATTTGAATGGGAGAGAGTTGTTCCCCTGTACTTCATTTTTGATCCCTAAAGTAGGTGTCATCATTGTTTCTTTCCATGTTTAATTTGTTTATAAAACACTGAAATCCTCCTGTGAATAGTATTCTACTCATACATATAACTATATAGCCTACTGTCTCTGGAAAGCTATTTCCCTACCCCTTATGTTTTCCTAATAATAATGTCCTGGCAAGCCAGCGCAGTTAGAAACAGTGTCCTGATACCATCTTACTGCTGATTCCTGAGAGTTTTCTTAAGGACAATGTTCAGACAGAGTGCAGAATTACCACAATGCATGCAATACTTTGAACTCTTCAGTACTTTGTGATTGTATATTACTGCATCATATGAGATCCATGCTGGGGCAGACCAGATTCATCTTCTGTCATGCCCCCTTGTCCACTAGCAGCCAATTTTCAACCCTTACAAAGAAATGAAAAATGAATAACATTGCCTTGCATTTATTAACTGTAGCATGACATGATGGAGTGAAAATACCTTCATGATTTCATGAAGGTAGAAAATTAAGTGCTTTAGCTGGTAGGACTTTGAAAATAAAAGTGGTGGTTTCTTTGCTTAATCCTAAGCAATTTTTTAGGGGAAAAGATTTCCTTCCTTTTGTCAGACTGGTGCAGTGACAGTCATGTATACAGGACTGAAAGGATGGTTAGATATGATTAGTTGAGGGAGAAAGATTAGTCTAAATTTTCGGTGCTAATGTGGAAACAAACTGGTCTGGTGGACATAGTGAACCATAAAGATGACTAAGATTGGTAATTGAACTTCTGTTTTCTTTTCTGGAAGATTAATCAGTTTTTCAATTATACCAAAATAAAGGAAAAAAAGGGGGGGGGGAGGGGCTGGAAAAAACTTGGAAGATTTGATTTAATTTATTTCATTTTATCTCAAATGAAGCCACTGAAAGATGCTTTAGCTCTGAAATCATAAAGTGAAAGCTTGAGAACTGGGATGGAGGTTTTTTTGGTTTGTGTTTCTTCTTTTTTTTTTTTTTTCCTAAAGATGCCTAAATTATATCCAAGGAAAGCCAAGCTACATTTTTTAAAAAATGTGAACAGCAGCCTTTCAAATTTATTCAGACTAATGAGCTAGTCTAAATTTTGAGAATACTAATTCACAGAAGTCGGTTCTGTGGTGGGAGAAACACAACAAGGTTGTCACAGCCTGTGAACAAAGTGAATTGGTTATATGACTGACAGTAAAGATTTCTTTTAACATCAGTAAAAGGAGGCTGAAGTGACAGGTAAGAGGACAGATGCAGAATTCTGCAGCGCTCTGAGAGTTTGTGTACTATCACTAAGGGACAAGTTGACTTGATACCAACTTAATAGGCTCAGTAGGGGCTAACGGCAAATGGATGGAGACTGTAAATGGGTGTAATAGGGCATCTATACTGTATCAGCATAAGCATGAAAACTATCTAGCTGGTTTTGGCTGAGGAAATTAATCACATTACCTTTAAAGTCAAGCTTGTCTTTTAATCTAGGACCTGCTCAGTATACAGTATTTCACAGGAAAGATGCACATAATTTTAGTCACTTTTACTCATCTCAGAAATGAATTTACCATCATCACAAGGCAGCTTAAATTCAACATCATCTCTGAGGAAATGAAATACTAGAGCAAAACTGTAAATGGGAATCTTAAAACCAAAGGGGTATAAGCAGGCACACAGCATTTAACATGCTGTATAATCAGCTAGAAAGGATGCTTGCATAAGAAAAGGTGAAGCTTCCACCCTTTTCTTGTGCATGGCAGGTCCAGTCTAATGAGCCTCTAAGACTGTGTTGGCTACTCCATTCAGCACCAGATGAATTAAGACGGGACATGTCTTGCCATCAGAAATAATTCTACAGTGGGAAGAAATCCTGCTGTGCTGAAAGTTGACCTCTTGGACAAACACGCTGTAATAAAAAGTGCTATTTGCTACGAGCACATTGGGAGTTTTAAATCATCAAACTAAAGTACCCCAGGCTCTGACAGTAAAATTTTCATTCAAAGAAGGGCTCAGCTTCACAACACAATAAATTATATATGACTAGGACATATAAAACATTTAAAGATATACAGAAATTCACTGTATTTGTGTTCAGTAGACGAGTTCAGCTCTTGAAGTACTTTTTTATGTCAATCTTGCCTACTCAGATGAAGGAGGGGGAATCTTTTTCTCAAAACAAGTAGAACCAAAATGAACTGGCCATTTTCCACCAAGTGTCTGAATTTAATTGCTATATGTGGGTTTACTGTGTATGGTGTGCAACTGTATGTGGAGTCTGTGGATGGTATGCACCTATATGAGGAGATTTCATTGCCTATTGTAATAAAAAATGAAGGATGTCCAGAAATCTTTAGGAAAATCTTGTAATAAAAAAAATAATCACAGCAGCGCACAGGGTTTGGGGTGTTATTGGGTGGGATATGCAGAAGGAAATGATTCCCCAGTAACTGTCATATGAACCCAGTGACCTACTAGCGAGGTTGATTTTAGGCATAACTGCCAAGGGGAGCAGACTGCTGGACTCACTAAACTGTTACCCAACCACCTTCCCCACCAAAAGAAGCATACTTGGTGCTGCTTCCACCACACATGAAAAAAAAATAAAATAAAAAATCAGATTATCTGATGCAGCAGCTTTGGGGAAAAGTTTCTTCTCACTCCCTTGATAGCAGCAGGTACCAGACACCCCGTCATGCTAGCATGGACAGAAATAATTACTACTGAGAAACCTTGAATTTCCAGGTAAATTAGGAGAAAAAAGTTAGGAAATAAGAAGATTCAAATCAGGGAGAGGTCAGGAATAAAGTAAATGTAGGAAGGAAAAGCTGTTTGTTTGGGGCTACTTATCAACACACTGGCAAAACTTTCCTGGAGAAAAACCAACAAGATTTGGACAATAGACTCTTTTAGAACATAGATGAGCTCATGACTTGATTATAAATCAAGGGCGAGGTCCCTCTCCACTGCAAGTTCATGCATGGCATGTCTACTTAAGGAAAAGCAAAGGAAGCTTCTAGCCATCTCATCTCACGTGAGCCAGAGGCAGCTAGGACCATAGTGTGCTTTTCTGTGCAGGACAGAGTTGCTGTTGAGTTCTCAGCTGGAAATTTACCCAAAACAAAATGTTAAAATACTCTCTGGCCCTCTCTGCTGGAACAGGGAAATAGAGTAAAATGCTTTGGGCTTACCTTGTAGATGTGGGGTTAACGTCCAGGATCCAAATTGTTAGTAACATATGGAATATACATGGAAAGTACCACAAAATAAAGTAAAAAGCCAGGAAATACATTCAGAGCGTAAGGTCTTTCATAGCATGCAGTAACTTTTCCCGTATGACTGTGTTGTGCCCCACACAATCATATCCAGCTTTAGATCACACAGAAACCAGTCTAATATACACTAACACATAATCATTGTCTAGCCTTCCTAAGCCCATCAGCTACCTCCCAGGATTAATTTACATTAGCCTGAAATGTAATTTATAGCTAGGATTTTAAAAGGGGCCTGTGAGTGTAAGGGTGATTCTGTACCGGTCACATAACTACAGCAGAAACGTTCCTGTTCAGTATGCTGGTCTATTTTTCCACGTAGACAAGCCCTCAGGTGCTCAGAAACCACTTTCAGCTCTTTTAGGCCCTTTTGAAAATTTTGGTTTTATGTTAAATCTATGCATGTTTTATAATGATATTTAGTATATTATCTGTTAAGTGCCATTAATATATAGCTAGTTCTCCACTGCTGGTCTTGTTGGTTTTGGAGATATAGGCTCAGAGAATTTATATCAACAGACCTTCACCACTTTACACTGAGAGGATCTGCCCCCATTTCCCAGAGGAACACCGACTTTTAGGGAGAAAGTCTGCCCAGCTACCCCCATGCAGCCAAACATGCCCTTGGCTGCCGCTTCTCCTTTTCTTCCCACTCTCTCTTTCTTATATGTAGGACACTTGTCCCCTCACTTTTCTTTGGAGGATGGGGAGCTTAAATCAAAACAGAGAGAGTCAAACTATATTCAACAACTTTGGAAATAACACCCTTTTTTTTTTTTTTTTTTTTATGAGAAATAAGTTTAACTGCAGTGTCTAAGTATGCAGACAGATTCATTCATGTGTGTATAACCTCTTGCCAAACCAGCATTCCAGGGCAGGTATTCAGTTAATCACAGTTTGCACAGGGACTTCAGCCAAACCCTCAGGTAGCTTTGTTATGTTTTAGTCTTTTATTTGCTATAATTCAGTATCCTCCACCTGTGGTCTCCGGAACCTACCATAATCAAACTGGGAGGCATGATAAGCAAACCAGCTATTTACTCTCTGCTTTTTAATTTTGCTTTTTTTTTTAACTTACATTCTCCCACATGAAATTTAATATTGTGCCCAATGTATATAAGACATAGGAGACATAAATAAGACATAATATAAGACATAAATGGAGGGGAAGATATAGAAACTGCCAAGAGACAGAGTTCAAAAATCAATCTTTATGGTGCCATAAATGATTTTTTTTCCTACTTGCTGCTTTTTTGGGGGTGGGGTGGGGGAAAGATGTTATCAGCGTAGATTTCTGCACCTGAAACACCTACATTAGAATAACTTGTAAAAAAATGTTGACGGTTAGCAGTATTTCAGTTAAGACTTCAATCTGTTTTCTGGACAACACAAATAAAAGTATATTCTGAAGGCAGAGCAGGAGATAGGACAGGACACAAAGATCTACTGATCAGGTACCTCATACAACAAATTGTAAGGCTGCAAAATTAATGAAAGATTTAGGAAAGAAATAAAGTATACTAAAAAGATTACTTCACACACACACATACTAACACACAGAGAGACAAAGAGAAGAATTAAGCTTGAAATCCATTCCACTCACATTAAACCCAGATGTTTGGACTTCGTGCAAGTGAAGTGTGGAGCAGCTGCAGAGAGGAAATCCAATCTCAACCTGCAGCCAAGCTGAATGTGGGGCCTTCATATAGCTCCAGTACAAGTCCCTGCAGAATGGAGGGACAGAGGCGAGCTGTCCTCGCAGCCTCTGACTGGCATCTGTCCTCCTCTCCTCTGTTGACGCTGGACCCTCTCACTGTAATGCAAGCACCACATGGGTTTCAACAAATCATGTAGGATACGTTACTCTGAACTGACTTCCTTCACCAAAATTCATTTCCCACATATGCATTCAGAGTCAAACTTCATAAAAAAGACTGAAAAGTTGTTCCATAATAATTTATCAGAAACCAGATTGTTTATAAAATGTAATGAAGTATTTATCCAGTTTTTGTTTTGCATCTGAATTCTGAAGCAACATTAAAAACATGTCTTGCATTTCTTTTGAAAGGTTCAACGTCTCTAGTATAACACATTCTAGACTGACAGAAAAGGATAAGGATATTTGTATACATAGATATAGGTGATATTGATATACAGCTGTAGACAGACACACATATTGCATTGTTTACATAATTTATTTCTCAGCTGAATCTCTTAAGGGTCCTGATACAATGCAATAGCTCCCTTATTCAGAATTCTGCACACAATTTCCAACAAGTACTTAAACATGCTTTCATTTTATTCCTGGAAATCTTAAAAGCATTTAGAAAGCTGTTACTCTCTCTTAGAAGAAGAGCCGACAATATGAATATGAATACTGGATTAACTATTAAGGCTAATGTAATGTGTTAATAATACAGCAGGTTCACACTGCTGGTTGCTTTTAATAACAGAGCAATACATTGAAATTCATGCTACCTGGCAGAAATTGTGTCCATAGTCTCATATAATCATATTTAGAAGCTGCTTTCAGACTGCATTGACTCAATTCAAATTTTAGAAAAAAAAAGAATATAATGCTTTATACATACATAGTATCTTACATCTGAGGATCTTAAAGTACTTTAATTTCACATAGTATTAACATAATACAATAGTCTTTTCATATTCTCTTTTATTCGTATTTGACTTCTTCCTTGCCTTTTGTCTTCTCTCTCTCTTATCCATTGCCTATATACAATTATTCCTGCTTCTTTTATCTATACCTGTATAGAGTAATTCCTTTTGATATGTCCATACTGCATACACTTGTGTATCTAGAATGACTTCCTGCCTTCAGATTTATATCAACTAAAGAAAAACAAATTCTAGAATTAAAAGAAAAACACACAAAACCCAGCAACACTGTTCTGTATCTTAAATGTGCTTCTTTGTAGTTTAAAACATCAAACCTCATTACAGAACAATGGATGAGATTGTTGGTAATTATGGCTTAGAAGAAAGATTTTAACTTTCCTGACACAGAACGCTCTCTCATGTTTTTTTCATGGCCCAAGCTGCAATTGTTGAAGAGCCAAAGGGTCAGGAAGTTCTGGGAACTGATTAGAGAACGGAACTGACACTGACCCTGGTCCTGTTCCTCCACTGAGTCTGATCATTCAGGATGCTCTCACCTGCAGCTGGGGATTTAACTTACAGAAGACCCTCCATGTAAGCAGGCACCTGCCAGCAGCCAGAGGAGTTAGACCCAACACTGAAGGCACACCTGAATTGCCTGGAAGTCAAATAAAGCTCAAAAGTTTGTCATCTTCAGTATAGAAGTCCTAGGCAGTTTGGCTAGAAAAGTAACAGTTATTCTCAGTTGATTATTTTATGGGGATTCCTCTGTGTATTATGTAGGAATCTCAGTAATGAACTTGTGGATCAGGTGGGTGTCTAGCTAATTCAATACATTTGTACACAGGAGGTAACTTAAAAAGAAAAACTCTGTAATAAATAGTTAGCAGTTACAGAAAAAAAAAAAAAAAATCTCCCAGAAATAAAAATTTCTTTCCCTCTTAAATACTCAGAGAATGGACTAATTTCTAGTTTTACTCCAAAACCTGTGTTATAGAGTAAAATTACATCAGAATGGTCTTGTTAGCTATATACATTGCATAATCCTTTAAAAAAAAAATTAATTCTTAATCAACTGTATCTCTTGTGGTACTAGCTTCTGCTGTCTGATCAAGAATGATCTATTGTCAGTTTTCTGTTGTCTCTCCTCAATACCTTTGAATGTCTTTTTCTCTTTTGCTTCTAAGAAACAATAACTGACAAATAATAAATAGCAATAAAACCATTTTATTTGTTTTGGGGTGGTAGGGAGTGTCAAACACTGCTACACAACTGATCACAGGTGCTGTATTAATTCCTATGTAACATTTAGCTCTTAATTAAAAAAACAAACCACAACAACAACAACAAAACAGTAAAAAGAAAGAACTCTCAGAGCCTAGAAAGTAACCATGGAATATGATGTCATTGAGAATCTGTTGCAAGCAGAACCTTAGAATTTATCATGAAATTTGAACCCCTTTTTGAATGTTAAGGGAGGGGGGATAGCAAGGAGACTTCAGATCAGAATATGTATATTTAAACAAAGTATTAGGTTTTGTTGTTGGGTAGATCCAAAACCAAAAGAGGCCTATTTTTCTTATCCTGGTTTTCATACTGAAAAAATGTTCCAAGAACAACTATTCTCATGAGGTTTTGGCCCAAGATGGCAGGAATCTGAGGAAAGAAAACAGATGATCTCACAAGACCTCCGACATCCAAAGCACAAAAAAATCTCACAAGTCAGTTTGTGCCACATGTCATTACTTTGGGCCAAAAATCTGCTGAGAACAATCTACAGAAATGTTGGGCTATTGAACCAAAAATAAAAATTCCAGACCTCTTTTAGTCTCGGGCTTAAAGTCTAGACCCAAATCTGACCACAAGATGGGTATGGTCTCCTCAGAGCAACTCTCACATCTGTCGTCGATGACCAGCTCTCACATCTATCATTAATGATATAATGGCTGAAAAATAAGCATTCAAATAAAGAATATGGTAAAAGGAGTATTGTGTTACAAAGTGACTGGTATATTTTCATATCCCAATAGCTTTCATCATCAAATTAAAGATGATCACATGAAGTACCTAGATCTTAATTGTGACAAGATGTCTGGGGAAGGAAGAGGGCAGAATATGACAGTTTGATTGTAGAGACATAGTGTGGTGGGTCTGATTTTGAACAGTAGCTTTGGGAGCTCAGAATACTACTGTCTTTAGTTTCATGGTCAGCGAAAGCTGAAAGAGTTAACAAATGCCACTTAATTTAGGCACACACAATATCATGCATAGAGTTACATATGGATTCGGTTTGAGCCATGTGAATATTTACATGTCTATGTTCATAAGTAAGGTAATTGACATGTAGTTGACATTAAATACAGTTAGGTGGGTCTGAAAATTATATAAAGCCATAAAAGGCTTTTGGCATCATGTTCTCTGGACCAGAACTTCAATAGGCATAAACTGGCATAGATACATTTATTTCAGTGTCAATTTTACACCAGCTTTCAGCCTGCTCTTATATATTTATTGTATACAATCATATTCTCTGATTATCTAAAAATAACACCTTATGATTGAGAGATGCTGTCAGTTTTGGAAGAGGATTTTCTGTAACATTTTGAAATTTTACTAAAGTGACAAAATAGAACATGGAATTCTTTTTGCCAGATTTTTAAGTTATGAGTAGAGAGGATCTTAGAAGAAAATAGTATATCAAGCTCACAAGTGCAAGACAGATATTTATGACGTGATTCGCTTCAGCCTTGTAGAATGAAAGTGGGAGTAATAAAATGTGTGCAGAGGAGTGTGCAAACTGTTGCATCCTCTGAATTCATTGAAGATGACGTGAAAAAGTTGTTTGGATGCTTTATTATGTGTGGGTATCCTATAAAACATGCTAGTCTGGAAGTAAAAACGGCCAGAGATAAAGATGAGCATGATGGGGTTGACACTGCAATTAAACTTGAAAACCCCTTTTTATGTTACACATTAAAAATCATGTTCAAACCAATAAACAGAATGAATAAACATAGTATCATTGTATGTGTATTATGCATCTATAAAAATAGAACACAAGACTTGACCGTAGTATTTCAGTGGTGTTTAGTTATTATAAGAGATATGACTATATTGCAGCAAAGCTTTGGGATAAGATAACCTTTACGTTAACACATGCCCTTAAATAAGTCAGTGGAGTATCTAATGTTCTCAATTCAGCATTACTAGGAGCACTTCATTCTCTTAAATATATTACAAAAGAAAAAGAGATTAGGATGAAGAAACGTCAATAAAAAACAAATAGATCTCTCCAGTAATTGAAGGAAAAACTCATTTGAGCTCCGGGGTACCATTGTGGTTCAACCCAGTGTTGTCTGGCCCCCTTTTTCTCCTGTGACCTGTGCAGAGCTCATTTGCTGTCTCTCAGGAGGTGCTTGGTCCCTGATTTTTCTCCATACCACCTAGGTCTTCGGCACTGTTTCTTCATAAGAAGCCAAAAGGGCTGTCTGAGAAGGACCTGGGCTGGAGACCCTTATATGGCTGAATTAGAGAGAAGCACCCAACAGGACACAGCCAAAATTAGGTGCAAAGTTATACCCCTTTGAATTACTTCAGGTGGCATGAAGCCAACATGTGAGATACCTAGCTGGTAAAGCCAATGCCTTAGCAGATTAATCTATGCAACAAACAAGATACCTTCTTCACCTGAAATAAGAGATGCCTTTGGCTGTAACTCTGATTACAATTACAACTGCTTCTTGCTACCGTGGCATAAAAGCATAAAGGCTGATTTCTTTACATGGTGCAGGACAATTTTTCAGCCAACATAAGTTGGGACACCAGAAGGGATATTATGGATTTACTCTAGCTGCAAATGTCTTGCGTGGAGCAGCACTTTCATTCTCCCTCTACCCCTCATGGCTGCCCTGAGATGCCAAACACAATGAGGTTTGGATGGCAGGCAGAATGTGATATATAATTGGGTAGATGACTCTGTGTCATCATGGCCTTTTTGACCCACCAGGTAGGTAGGGGTTACACTAAACTGGGGTACCAGAAAGGCTACGTAAATGAGACTATTTGCACACACAGTTAATGGATTCATGCAATCAATTTTTGCACCTACTACACCCAATATTGTCAGACACCTAATACTGTCAGAAAATATTTTCTTCCTGGTGAAAAATATTAGTAAACTGACTTTTTTCATTGTTTACAGTTTTCATGTGAAATTTTTCCGTCAGTATCAAAACTACCTTTAGTCTTTCAGCAGAAATGGGAAATTTTAAACAAAAGGCAATCTTAAAACAAACCAAAAAACAGATTTTACCATTCAATAGAAAAGACATTATCTGAGAGAAAAAAAATACTGCATTAGAATCTCTTGGCTGGTTGCAGTCTTCAGCCATTATATGTCTATTATTAATAATGTTTTTTTTATTTGTCCTGGTTGTTTCAAACAAGAAAATACCTCATAAAATATTATAGAACAATATTTCATTAAATGAAAATCACTAAAATCTCCTCAAAAGACTTCCTATAATGGGAAAATATGAGAGAAAGAGAACACTGGAAAGGGGCACACTGGATTTTAAAGCCCATTTGACTGTTGTGTGACATATAAGCACATTGTGTTACATGCAGCATTTTTACCATATACAATGGTTTAAAAATATTGTGTTTTAGCTTTTTTTCTTCCATTAAAAATTTCATACCATGTAATGCACATTAATTGAAGCGGATGTGAGTGAAATGCAACCCTTGGATTTTATTATGTGAGTTTAATTCAGGAAAGGGAGGAGGGGGGAGGGGGAAAAAGACAGCTCAACAAATTGTCGTGGATTTATTTTCTTCATTTATATTAGGTTACCCAGAATGAAAAGCTGCCCAATGGATGTTAGATATAATAGCTAGAGAGTTTAATATGATTTCTGCTGCAAGAAAAACTGGACCAGATAAAAAAATCCATATCTTAATGATAGGTAAATAATCCTTTAGTATCTCAGATGTACATGCTACAGGCAGGAACTCTCTATTCATGAAACTCTTTTATTCTTGTATGCCATTACTGCAAAGATATTGCTATATTGGTAGATATATTCCTACACTGATAAATAGACTGCATAAACAATATGCCCCCCCATAAGCAAGATAATGCTAGTACATTCTAGCAATAATAGCTCCCCTGCAGGAGGCTAGATTTTTCCCTTTTTCTAAATGCTAACAAGAACTGCTCTAAGGTTATCCACGTAATGAAAAACAGGGGTAAAATAAGTGTGGTGTATAGAAGTCTCTTTCCCTCACCTCTTCCATCTCAGGTGATAATGTTGCAGATTTCTTTATCCCCATGTACTCTGATGGCATGTGTGTGTGCCTGTGTCCATGTGCATGTGTATAAGACATTTTCTTATTTAAAATAAATAAATGCGTGAAGTTCTCCAATGTCAATAAAGTTTTAGCCGCCTGTGAGATCCCTGCATATATTGGATAGCTACTTCATTTCAAAGACTCTGATGAAGTCCATAATCCAGGGGAATGTAGCACAAGTCCCTGCATGATGTACTGTAGGGTAAGCTGCTAAGAATCACTTGCAGCTCTGCACGGAGCCACATAGTTCTCTTTGATAAGTTGCCCAACCTGAGAAAGCTGAAAATATGTCCATTATTGTGAAGACTGTTGAAAGAATACTGGATTATTAGTCTCGATACTGACAAGATCTTGGAGACTGATCTAGTTAACACACATTGGTGATCGTGCTTTTAAAAAATAAGACTTATTTTTTAAGTTATTAAATGACTCAGATTTTTGGATGGTGCATTTTTAGCATCAGAATTTACTTCTGTTTTCAGAATAGTCCGATTTCTGAAAGACCTACACACAGACACAACATACTGGTCTAAAGGGTATACTGTATAGACAGCTGGTTTCTCTGTTCATGTACACACAAGCTGTGACCCACACCAGGCTAGCCCTGGCCTAGAGATACTCCCACTCTTTGTGTGAGCTTATGAAGGGACACTCAAAATTATTACCATTGTATTACTTCACCTTTCTTTGTTCTGGAGGAGACAGGTTAGAAAAGCAAAGTCCTGTATGCAACTCTCATATCAGTTTACATGGCTGTATGGAGAATGACTTTGAAGGCCTGGGCCAGGACTGTGATGTAGTGTACTTGGACCATGTACCTGGCTTTGCATATTCATGTTGTTCCCTGAAAGATGTAGTTCTTGCTGTAATGTGCAACCCGAGTGCACGCTGCCTACAGCTCTCAGTTGTCCTTGTGGTAAACAATATCAATACCCAGTATTGCTTTGTGCTCACACCATGCAGATGGATGTGAAGTCTGGATTTTACCGTGGGCTTTGAGGTGTGTTCAATACACAGTGCAGCCATACCTAATTACACTCCGAGACCAAACAAATTTCACCGTGGGACAGTTATTTTTTTTTCTGCTGTGGAGGGTCTTACACATTTTGTCAAGAATCAAGCGGAAAGAGGAAGAGTAAAGAGGAAGAGTTGGGGCAGAAAACAGCCACTGATTTGGGTACTGCTTTGGAAATGCTTTGCTTTAGGAGACACCACATTGTTATCCATCTGCCTCTCCTCTCACAGAAACCACAGTAACAATCATAACAATGCATTAGCTTAGAGGTTTTAAAGGAAATGAATCTTGTTTTCCTTAAGCATGCTCCATTCTCTGCTTATAAAGGAACAGAGGTTGAGAGGAAGACTGCAGGCAAATGAGTCTTTTCAAGTATCATCATTTACAACACAACGTTACTTCGTTTTTATAATGCCTATCACATAAAAGCTATCCCAAAAGGCTTTACTGTGTTAAATAACTTATTTACAAAGCAAAAAATATTAATAGCAGGATGGAGAGGAAATTCAGAATGTCGAAAGACAAAGATTTTTCATTTTTTAGTTTTAGCTTACATATGGAAAAAGATGGAGTCAGGTAGGCAGAGAAATAGGAGAGTCCGTTCCAGATGCCTGCAGGTAGGAGATGGTTCTTTCACCCAGCAACGGGAAATGCACCAGTATCAGATAGCACTACCAGAAAAGAGACCTAAAGGAAGATGAAGGGACAAGTGGAAAAACAGGGACAGGAATTCATTCAGACCTGATTAAATTCCACCCAATGGAAACAAATTTTAACCTCTGGGGTTAGAAACTAGAGCATTGGTAATGCAAAACTTGCTCTCACATAAACTTCCAATAAGCTTTCATGAGGAATCCAAAACTCAAACTGAGTTTGCCATAAAATGTGACCAGATTCATAAAAGTTTTTGTTGAGACAAATCTAAGTTCCCTTCTGCGCATCTCATTATCCTGGAAAACAAGTTACAGCTGGTCTGATATCCCTACTTAAATGGTTCTCCACCAATAAAACTTCAGAGCAGAATTGCTCTGTTCTCCTATTCATCAGGTTTTGACAACATTTCCCCTTTTGTAACATTAGCAGTATGTAGAAAAAAGATTTTAAGAATCCAAAGATTAAAAAGACTTTAAGAATCCAAAATTTAGTTCTGACTGAATAAAAATTAATTTTTTTCAAATTCTCCATGAAGTGAAATAATTAAAAAGTAATACTTTTAGACCATTTATAATATTGGGTTTCCTTAATATTAATTTTTAATATCAGAATTTTTAAAAACAAAAAAAAAAGGGGGAAAAAATCTAAAACATCTGAGTGTTTAATTCCAAAAATGTAAGAATGGGATACTCTGACATCATGAGAACAGTTTCACATTTTTTTCCCTAAATGAAATTATTGCAAAAATGGCCTAGTTTCACAAAGATTTTCATTTTTGACAGAATCTTAGATTTCAAAAGAACGTAGTTCTACTGAATTTTCTTCAGCCTGTTATAAGAAAATGGTGTATTTCCAAATATTAGTATCACCTCATAAAACAAAACAACAGAAAAACATATCTGCCTGTTACTTCTGCTTCTTCCTGTGATTTTCCTCTCCTTACTCGTTGTCAGCAGCAGCTGTGAGACGCCTCTTGTTGCAGGGCTGTATGCAGGACACCGTTGGATTTGCTAGCCCCTGCTCAGCCCAGGGTGTTGTTTGCACAGGCAGTGCTGCAGTGTTGATAGGAAAGCTGAGTTTGGTGTAGTTCACTGAAGATGAACCAGAGGTGGGATTTTGGGAAGCGAGATGAGCATTTCTCTCTTCACGTATTACTAACAATCCTCAGAATGAAATTCTCCCTCTGGGATGTAAGTGGGACTTTATTTCAGAGAGGACAGAGGAAGAGAAACACAAGCTAGGATATAGCCCGATGCTTCTAATGAAGATCATGCATCTTCTGCATCTGTCAACTTCCTTGTCTGCTTAGTGCCTGTCTGATGGCCTGCAGGAGTTAACAGTTGCCATAGGCATTGGGGCTGACCGCTTTGCTTCCATCTAGGGAGAAATGCCATTAACAGGAATACTGTGAAGTTCCATGACTCCTCAGAGGCTATATGGCTCTACTACACAGGGGTGATGGAAAACCAGCCACCCCAAATCTGAGTTCACTGTCCTCAGTGTCACAGCGGTTGCTCTTGGCCAGCTCCTCTGTTTGGTCATTCTTCTCCTTTTTCTCAAGCCTCTCTTTCACTTAGAACCTTCCACATCAGAAGGATCAGGTTTGTGTTTTTCAAGTCTTTAATGGCAGCATATGGGTTTTAGTATATATAAAACACTGCAAACTGGAAGAGGAGAATAAGGAAGTGTGAGATGGTGATGACAGTGACAAGGATGTGTTTAAGAGGCACAGAATATAAAAGTGTTAGGAGTTTTCTTGAAATCTTTGCTAAATTATATAACAATATTATTACTATATATTCTGGAAGGAAATATCACCTAAGATTCATGATTTTTAATCAGTTAATTACATTTTATGAGATTTTCCTTTGCTGTATATAAGTAATACTATGCCATCCCATTTTATACGAAATGAAAACATGCAAAACTTTCTCTAGGCTGCACACTGAACTGCAGGTGCAGTTCGGAGTAGCACCTAAAATTATTTCTCTGTGCACCAGGAAAAAATTGTAACTGCTATATCATGAAAATTATATTCTAGATCCATGATGAATAAAACACAAGAATAAAGCTACACATTGCTGGGCATCTACCATTTCAAGTGGCAGGAAAATGGATCCCAGCAGATCTCCACAACTTCAAGCCTTGAATAGCCCGAGAAACATTAGATTCTGGTGCTGCTGACTTTGTAACTGAGTTGGCCTCAAAGATATAAGGGAAACTAGATCTCCTACACTGGTTTTATGTACTATCTCTTCAATACATCATTACTGAAAAGAGAAGTTATATGAACTGAATTCTAGTCACCCAGTGCCTGTGGCATGCACCACTTATGAATCTCAATTGCAAGTCAGTGTATTCTTGGAATTTGGAAAAAGATGATTCATCAGAACTAATAAATGCAGAGAAAGAATTGTTTAATTTAGGTCATTAGGTTATCCATAATATATTACAATACTCACAAGAATTTGACACCCTCGCATTTCTGTGAATTGCTGTGTGTTCTACGTATTCCTGATACATTCTTGTTAGCATTTGAACACTCCTGGGCTCTTGTACCTGCTGCCCTCAATTACTTCAACAAGGAATAGCTCTTTCTTGGCTCTGTTACTACTTCTACCTGCTGGGAAGGAGGGAAAACATGTCACTGTTCAGGTAAATGGGAGCCCTGAGATGTTTTCACTTACTGAAGGCTGGAAAACATCAGAAGTCTCTGCCTCTTGAAAGCACCTGAGAACACGGTTGTTGAAATTGCATCAGATTTTGAGACATTCAAATTCCACACCCAAAAAGCTTATTCATTTTGAAACAGAGTTGACTGGTGCAGTGACCACATCTCTGGAGTCGGTACTTCCTTGGTTATCCTCTTCTTTCCATCTCTGGCTCACTGGCTGGTCTTGGACAAAGGTTTCCGTGAGGTTTGGGAAAGCTTCTGTCCCAGTTTCCTCACACATAAAACAGGCTAGACTGATAAACACTTACTTCTCCAGGGCAGCTCACTAGGCTTTGTAAGATTCTCTGGTTCATGCTTATAATGTTCTGTGAATGTCAAAATTTCTTACATTATAATATCATAACTTTAAGTAGAGCTTAGGAATTTTATATAGGCATCCCAGGGCAGATGTCAGTCTGGTAAATGGAAGGGATGGAGGAAAATTGGAGCAAGCAGGCAATGATGGGAAAAGGAAATTATTTGTGGAGGAGACAGCACCACTGAGAGCTTCTGCTGTCAGCAGTCTTACCCAAAATAACCTTCTGCGCTGCCATCCCAGGCAGAAACAGGTTGCAACTTCATATAAGCACTCACAGAGTTGAGGCTCAAGGAAAACAGGAAATAACATGCAATTTTTGTGGGAAGGATTCTAGCTGTTGGGAGCACTATTCACTTCATGGTGGAGAGGACATAGTAGAGTCTGGGAGAACCACACAGGTTCCTTTAAAGGAAATCCCCCTTACAGTCTGCTTCATCTGAGTTATTCCTTTTTCGAATCATGAGGTAGATTACACTTGCCTTTGGCACTTTACTAACCCATGATGAATACGTAGCTTGAAATCCCCTTAACACTTCCTCTGGATGGTTTTATTGAGCACACTGGGGTAGACGAATTCACAATCTGCTCAAATGTATCTCTCTTGAGGAGTTAGATGCCTCTTCCTTCTTGAACTGAAAGGATGCTGCCAGACACTGGCTGTCCACTCTGAATAAGGTGTAATTTTCCACAAGTCCCTCCCGCCCTGGAAATGCCTCTGTAATGCCTGAAGTAAAGACTGCTGCCTGACCTACCTATGAGGGGACATACTCTCGAAAATGAAACCGGAAAGGCAGAGAGACTGAGAATAGTTGCATGGGTTTTATCTGTTGTTGGCAGTATAACTTTAACAAACCAGCACCATCAGCCAAGTCTCTCATTGCTGCTTTCTAATGTTGCTCTAACCTCTGCTCTCTTATATATAGAACAAACTCCCATTTTTACCTGGGTTCAGGAGGAAAAGAAGGGAGAAAATTTATAAAGCTGAAGTGTTCCCATAGATTTGTTACGGGAGAATTACTCTTTCTTTTTGCTGAAAATAAAGGTCCATTTGGAAAAGAGTCTCTTTAACAGTGAGGTGTGCACAGTAGATGGAAATTTTTGATGGTTTCGGTGGGAATTAAGCACCTCTTAAAATTGTATTCATAAAACTGCAATCAGCTGAAAATGCATAGGATGTACACTTAACCTTGGAAATTTCCCTTTATATATCACCTGAGGAAGGGATTAATCTTAAATTTGAGACATGTGCGTCTCTCATCTGTAACCATGAGGATAATGTTTAATATCCAAGGAGGAATTGAATATCTTACCATTTTAAATAAAGAATTAGAAAATGTTCTAACAAATATCTTCTACGTTCCTAAAAGAAAATGTGGTTCTTACAGAATAGAAATGAAGTGAAACCAGATCAAGAATAAGGATTTCAGATATGGCAGAGAGCAGAACATGCAAATACTCTGGGATGTGACAAGAAAGCTGCATGATCTTATAGCAGCAGGTTCATGGTACTGACAGCTCTAGTTCAGGTTGTTAAACAATTTCCAGTGGAAATCTGGTTTCATTTTCTTACAGTTTTTTGAATCTTCCCGTTTCAGGTAAATTTTTTGAAGGCTTGATTTGAAATCTTAAGCTCAAACAGAAGTAAGAATAAAAATGAAATGGTGAAAAATAGACATGCATCCATTGGCATCTGTGAGCTTGTCATGGGTGGAAGGGCTTTGAAATGTCCCATGCTCCTACGCAGGAGACTGAGATGTGTAGGTCCTCTGCTATTTTACCCTGTCACCTAGATCAGGGTCCAAGTCTTAGAGAGGAGGTTTTAGGCAAGGAAACCAGGTTTTCTCCTGTACAATTGCATTGTTCTCTGCACCACAAAATCCTCAAATGTGGAAGATCACGTGTGACCTTCTGTCAGGAGCTGATACACATCCTTCAGCATATTATATGTATAAAACATGACTTTTGGGGAAAAAGCTGTCACAGAGCTGTGCCTGTACTACAGGTTACATTAAAGGTAGAAACCGAACACACAGAGGTCCCGCAGCTCAGTTCCTGAGATTTCTGTCTAAATCTGCACTGAGCTGAGTGCCCTAAAAGTTGGTCAATTAATCTGATTATTTTGTTTGATCACCTATCCTGCATAAATCATGGCCTGTTCAGAAATCCAGAGGGTCCCAGCAAAGCTTCTCTACTTTTTTGCAACAGAATTCCTAAACTCCCTCTTCAGTGTGCACAGTTCTTGCCTATTTACGGAAGCTCCTAACTAGACCAAAATGAACGTTTTTCCTCTTAATAGTTTTAGATGACCTCAGGAAACTTCATTTTTAAACAAGATCCAAGGATAATACTATCAAATACTGAAACATATTCATGCATATGACCTGGAAGAGGATGCTTCTCAACAGGTAATCTTATTAAACCATTTAATTTGGTAGATTTTTGTATAACTTGAGAGACAAGGAAAAAACATTACCCCGTTTTAGAGTTTTTCTAGTCTGCATGACTTTTAAAATTTGATAGCCTTTGTCACTTATTCTACATTGACATTATTTCTCAGGTTTATTAGATTTGTGATATTTGTTTCCAAGTGTAATTTTAAGAACAATATTCAATGTATTTTCTTTCAACATGGTTAGCTTTTAGTTCTCCCCTTTCTTGATTGTCTCTAGACAGAAGTCTGATAACTTACTCTGTTCTCTCTCATTTAATCTGTGACTTTGTTTTGTGGCTTGGGTACAATACTGAGACACACAAACATGCACATGCACTTGACATCAGATGCTAACCCCACTTAGGTGTTCCTGCTGGATAGATGAATATCATCTTTATTTGTCTGAAGTGTTTTTTGCATGAGCATCACCATAAGATTGACGTATTCAAAATACAGCAGACATTAGTAGAATAAGGAGGTGAAATAGCTAACAGATGTACCTTACTAAGTGAGCTGTGTTTTACTCCTTTTCTGTCACAGGAGTTTAAGCAAGACACTAAACTTCTGTGTGAAAATTTCCATGCTATCTTTGTATTATATGAATAAAATTAATTATCTGCTCACAGAGGCAGGTATAAAGTTCATTAGGATCTTCAAATATCTTTGAGACCCTTGAAGCTAAAGAATCTTTATGGACAAGGAAATGTATAATATTACCAGATACTCGTGGCAGGAACAAGTAAACTTCATTTACACTGCAATGTGTAAACCTCTTCAGAGTTTAAGATGATCATAAAATAAAATAAAAAAAAAAAAAAAAAGGAAAAATTAAGCACATGGTAAAAACTGGAATTGAGTGCCTTGTCAACATTTTAAAAATTCAGATAATTATCTGTTTGAGGTTTGGGGTTTGTGTTTTGGTTTTTTGTTTGGGGTTCTTTGGGGGTGGTGGTTGTGGTTGTTTTTTAAAGTTTATATAGAGTGGAGACCAATTTAAGAGTATGACAGTCTCATGAACCCTTGTCCTTCCATTGCAATAGTGTAAATACCCTCTGGCAACCACAGTATTGCATACCTGTAAAAATAGCATGAGGAAAATATTTAATGTATTTTTAGCCACCTTTTAATGCTACTCCATAATTAAAGTAATTTGTAGCATGTATTAAATATTATTACATTGGTTTTGTGTTCTGATTTTTAATGACTTTTGAAAAGAACCACTAATAACAGAAAAATAACACCGTGTTAATTAACAGCATCAATTCAGAGTGAAGTTAATGGCGCTGTTTGCATTAGTAATGCAAGCAGGATTTGGCCCTTAGGAAGTCATTTCATGTGGCAGTTACATGTTTGTCTCTGAAGTACCAATACCAGCTGCCAGGTGGGCAGTTGACAGTGAAAAAATGTAGGATTAAATTGTTATGCCAATGAAACCTTTTGACCTGATAGTGTAGGATACTTCTTGTGGATGACTGGAAGATTCAAGTATAGCTGGAGAATGTTACAGTCCTCTTCACACCATGGAGAGAGGAATTGCACCAAATGACCCTGAGAGTGGAAAACCAAGGCAAAACGGAAAGACCAGGAAAGGGAGATAAGCCCCCAGTTGATAATCAAGGAAATGAGTGAGACCAGAGGGATAAGAAAGAGTCAAGCTCCAGATAAAGGCTAAGGCCGAAGGTTACGCCCAAGGCCAAAGCCCAGGTTAAGCCACCATTCCTCGCATCCCTGTTCTCTTCCTAACAGCAACTTGAAACCGTAATGAAGTTGATTTTCCTAAGTGATGCTTTATCTTTGGACACAAAGCTCCCTGGCCTGTGTTTCGGTGCGTTCCCCAGCTTTTACCTATATTCTCAATTCAGTGTGACTTATTCAGGCCATGATCCTGTAGACAGCTGCTTCAAAACAGAGCTTCAAAAACAAGAGCAATTATCACTTCACCTGCTTCATTTTGTTATTGGAAACATCAGCTTCATTCATTGATTATTTAGCTCAACTGTAATTTGTAACAGGGAACAAAGGGAGAGAAGGAAAAGAATTTGATTTATATTAGGAAAATATTTTAGAGTACTGTTTCTAAAGCATAGGAGAAATGAATATCCTTTTCATTCATATTTAAGAGTCTAAACACTGAGGTTGCCCCTTTAAAACATTACAATTGTTGCAATGATTCCTCAGTGGTGTAGTAGATCTACACAGTCACAAGCATAATGTAATCTTTAAAAAACAACTATGTTCTTTAAAAAGATTTTTCTCCTTTTTCCTTTTTATATATCTTCTGAATTGTGTAACACTGGAAGTGCTGAATCCCAAATAGATACTCCCAGCTCACAAGCAATCTTTATTGAAGGAAACGTGATACTTTAGAATATTATCTAGCTAAGGATTTTGAAGTATCCTGGTAACGCTAATGAAATAACTCTCTCAGCACCTTCCTTGAGGTACTATTATCAGTCCCACCTTTTAGTTGAGTAAACTGGGTCTGCCTTGTCCAACCTCAGCTATCAAGCCAGTGAAAGCAGTGAGTAAAGAATAATGCCGAACTTCATGCCTTTCAACACTTAAACTTACTTAAATTCAACCATTCTTTTGTCACTTTGCCATACAACATTCCTCAGGCCAAGGGGGCCCAAGCGGAACTTTGTCTTTAACATATTGGAGATGAAAAAAAAAACCAACATTGCAATTTGGACATAAATATTTTGAGGCCAATATATGAGAATTTTCAATAAAGTGGAAACTTCATAAAAAAAATGTCCATCAAGTTCTACTTCAGTAAGAGATGAAAGAGCTCTTGAGAAACTGCCTCCTCCCATGCATTCCTTAGTGCTTTGAGCCAGAAACCATCTGGAGGCATCTGTAGAGGTGATGGACACTCAGTCACAAGCAGTAGCTATTCTCACCTATCAGATGAGTGGGTGGCTACATTTCTGAGAGCACATGGATGCCCCAGCCAGTGTTTGACAGCTGTTGGATTTCAGAAACTGCCAGTGACAGCTACTTTTCCTCCATCCAGACTGGGTGAAACTGTTGAAAATCAGTGGACTAGATGAAACAGGTCTGTGGACCCCTCAGCTGGAACAAGATGCTCTTTTAGTTAATTGCTTGAGAATTTTGTTGCCCGAATGGACCTGTTGGAGTGAGTGCAGAGGAAGGCAAGGAAGATGATCAGAGGGTTGGAACACCCCTCCTCTCAAGATAGGCTGAGATAGTTGGGGTTATTCAACCTGGAGAAGAGAAGGCTCCAGGGAGACCTCATAGCAGCCTTCCAGTACTTAAAGGGGGCCTACAGGAGAGATGGGGAGGGACTCTTTATCAGGGAGTGTAGTAGGATGACAGGTAATGGTTTTAAAATGAAAGAGGGTACATTTAGATTAGATATTAGGAAGAAATTCTTTACTCGGGCAATAGTCTGACACTGGAACAGGTTGCCCAGAGAAGTTGTGGATGCCCCATCCCTGGAGGTGCTCAAGGCCAGGCTGGATGGAGTTTTGAGCAACCTAGTTTAGTGGAACCTGTCCCTGTCCATGGCAGGGGGGGTTGGAACTAGATTATCTTTAAGGTCCCTTCCAACTCTAACCATTCTATGATTCTATGAAATGTATGTAGTGACTGTAGAATAAGAACATAAATTTCACAGAAATATCATTTTATTGCTTTTCCTCTTCTCGGGTCCTCAGGTGTACAAGTCTCCCCTCTGTGATCTGGTATGTACACATCTAAGGGTATAATTTATGAGGTTTTGTTGACAGCAAATATTAAATATATACATTTTTGATACTAAGAAATTAAAAAAGAAACCATTTTAGGGCAGTATTCATCACAGTCGTGAATGCAAGATTTGGCTTAATTTCTGAAGCCTATAGGACTTTTCAGGTCTTCTTCCTGGCACTAAACCATTGTAAAGTGTATATTTTGACTGCTATATGACCTCTTCATTCCCCAAAAGACTCTTTTGTCTTGCTAAGTTAGCACCTTACAAAATCCACCTACTTTCTGAGCCCATTTCGCTTTTCTTCCTTCCAACCAAAATTTTTGGGTAGGTAAGCTTTTGAGAAGAGACAGGAAAGTAGCTCAGTAGCCTCACACTTCCACCAAGCATCTTTTCTATAGGGAATGACATAAATACTTTCACTGAATATCTTAACAAGTGAAGTGGTTTATATTTCCTGGTCCATATTTGCTCTCCATATAAGACAAAGGACACGTCCTACTTTTTACGACTATTTGGATGCCAACAGAATGGACAGTCTTCCCAAACTGGGAATTCTGGTTCACGTTTTGCAAAAACAGGTACACAGGATGCTGGATCCTCAGCTGCATCCATTCTAACTAGAATGCTTGTGCATTTCCCCATAAACCTGAATGGGAATGCTTTAGTTCACCACCCCAACTCCCCCAAATGTAAGGCTCCTCAGTAAAATACCCATAGATCACTGCTTTGTTTCCTGGCTTCCTCTCAGTTTTGTTGCTTTAGATTTTACTTGTGTCTTAATAAACCGCATTCCTGAATCACCATTTGGAAGTAACTACACACTCTACCCATCTTTTCCCCTAAAGGTTGAGAATAAGGATGTGTCCACCAACTACAGTGAAGACTACATGAGATATATGAGAGTTAAACTGGTTCACTCTAAGCCCCTCCAGTGTGCTACCAGCCTGCAAAGAAAAAAGGAGAGAGTGAGAGACTGTTAAATTTTCCCAGTAATCTGATGAGAAGAGAGAGAGACAGACAGAGAGAGTTCACTTGGCTAATTTTCTAGCCAGCAGCTACAACAGTGCTTCTATTAGGAGATATGAAAAGAGACAAAGAGATATAATAACTATAGATTGGCTTTGTTGGCCAGAAGTTCTAACTACGCTGGAGGGATGAGGAGGTACAGAGGCATGCTCTCAAGGGATATGTTTTTACTTTAATATCATCATTTTGGTGCATCTCTAGCTGCACATTCACTTAACGCTGACTGAAAATAAAGGTTTTAACATATAATGCTGCCTGCCCAGATAGCTGAAATGAAAGCTGGAAAAATGCATTGACCTTGTGTTATTCTCCTTTGCGTTGACTTTGTGAGATTGAGATTCAATTTATGTTCGCCCAATGTTTTGGGCAGAAATCATCATTCAACAGATACATTTGTTTCATTTTATCTTCACTCTGTTTGGTTCACTATTTGAAAAGATGGGCATGTGCCATCTTGCTTTGTAGTTTGCCCAGTCCACCTTTTTTAGATTACTCTCAAACTTATTTGTCAAATCCCTTACCAAAACCTTTATTCTTGTGCTAATTCGTTCTGAACAAGAAACTACACATCACTTGTCTTTTCCTCTTTCATTCATTCTTAAACTGAAGCAGCACTGTCTCCCAAAGCACAAGCATTTGAGAGTTACGCATTTTCGCATTTCTCATCCATGTTAAATCGAAAATCATTTGTTCCCCCTTACCGCCTCCCTCTTCTCCTGACTGCTTGGCTGGATAAAAATAAAAATGCCTTAAGCAAATCCTTTCATAACCTTATATATTGGGATGGTTAGACCAGAGCTCCTAACATGAAAGAACACATTTCTAGGAATGGGTGTGTGCCTGAAAGCAAGAAACTAGGCAGGACTGGGTATCCTGCAAACACTCCTGTTTTCATGAGCTAACTAACCTTCATTTAAAGCACTAAATAATATGACTTTATTTCCATGAGGATTTGACCTTTGGAAAGACAAGCTCTTACAAATTTATGTGCCACCCAGTAATCATTGTCTCAGAGATTTCTCCTTCCTGGAGACATGCATATAGCAAAGAAGGTGAGTTAGTATAAAGGAAAAACCGAGAGAAGCAAATAAAAGGGGACTTGTACGTATACATCGTTTTCAGAAAGCTTCATGTGATTCTGTGCAAGTCAGATATTTCCTGTGCCCCAGTTTATCCAGCTATAATGTTTAAGTTACTGACACCCACAGTACTATATCAAGAGTAAGGCTTTGCTAATTAGGTAAGTATGGTAAATTAAGTCAGTGGTCATAAGATTTCATTGCTACACTGCACAGCTCAGAGAGGTTCGCTGTTACAGCCACTAAACTAAAATTCAGCGAGTCACAGGCTCCAAATGTTGTGCTTTCTCTGTGTTAGATCCACAGAGAGATTTTGGGCAAATCAGTCCAATTTTTAAGCATTGCAAAGATCCTTAACCTCCAATCCATCTACTGCCAAATTCTGAATATTGAAATATATATACACAGCATTTAATTTCTTCACGAGGAGCAATTGAAAACTCCACGCAGAATGTCAGATAACTGAGTGGTTTGGGCATTGGTCTTGGCTGGGAAAAAAAAAAAAAAAAGAAGGAAAAAACCCCACAAACTTCAGTCACTGCTCCAGATCAAAGAACATAAAGATTTAAAAACTGCTCCCTGGCTCTCTGGAGATTGGTCTGAATGCAAGTGCTCAGGTTGGAGGTGTATTTTTTTCTATACAGGTAACTTAACTCCTGACAAGGAGAGCCTAAGCCAGTGCTAGGTGCCCAGCTCTGTTGTGACTAAGAATCCCAAGAGCCCCCAGTCTCTGAGAGAGGAAATTAACCTCTTCTTGTCTGGCGGGCACTTTATGTGATACCTAAAGCTTCCTGGTTTTTGAGGGTCCAGTCTCTAGGTTCCTCAGTCTTTGTATCTCATTTGTTGCTTGCAACATTTTGCATATGGGCTGCGAATTCCACTAAACTGCTAGGCACCTAAAAATTACATGTTGCATGACCCAGGTCCTTTCATGGATCCAGCCCCCAGTTCACTACGTATGCTTATGTTAAGACTAAGCTCATCCTCACGTACCTGGGCTCACTGCTAACAGCCTATGACATACAGCTGAGGTCATTCTAATTCCCTCTAGTACAAGGTAGGGGATACACATGCAGGAGGTAGTTCATTATGGTATTATAATCATGCCCTGCTTATACCCCAAAGTCACTCACTTCCATTAAAGACCAGGAGAGCGACTGTGAACTGAATCCCGGAGTGAGTAAGTAGCACTGTTTGGAGAGAAGGTCGATGAGGTCATGGTGGCATTCATAGTGATGGGAACCCTCATGAATTCACCTATTATTTTTTATTTCATTGTCTTCCCAGAAATCTTTCAGAGCTTTAAATAATTACAACCTGTGACATTATTTGTTTAGGATTTTCTTTCATTAACCAACATAGATTCCTATTCATTCCTGATTTGTCATAAATTCAAATATTTGGTATTACATACAGGCTAAGCAGCTGGGCTAAGTGAGATTAGCAAAACAACTGCATCTGAGAGAATGTCACAGTTTTCACAAATCTTTCTGAACCATCAATACAGTAATGACTGTAAGGACTGTCCAGATAATCACTAGTATTTTCTTCTTCAGCTCTGGAAAAGATGTTTATGTGAGTTCTGAAGGATATTGCCCAGAGGCTATGAAAGCAGAAAAGACAATCACATAGGCAAGGAAATAGTAGAAGCCTTTTTATACTTACCTGTTAATTGTGTGAGTGATTTGCACTGCACAAAATTTTTGTGGGATGTGCAGGGCAGAGGCAATCCGAGTAGCTGTGTCCACCAATGGGTACTCCCAGTGTGAAAGAGCAAGAAAAGGAGGATTTCCTAAAAGAAGGAGATATGTTTGGAAAAATTGTCCCCCTTTTTATCCTCATTCATGTTTTCTTCACGAGATATTCAATCAAAAGGAAGAAGAATAAAGCAGGTGAAGTCTTTGAAACAGCTTTCAACAGTTAGGCAAGTCAAGAATCAAAATGCAAAAGTAAAAATCAAATACATCACTTCCCTCCTGGATACACAGCTTTGAGTCACAGATCCGTTTCAATTACCTTGATATCTGCAACTGAGCATTTCCCCACAGGAACCCAGAAGACCAATTCCTGGATATAGAGGCCAGAAGGATATTGTACTGTTGTTGTGGTTTCAGCTGGGACAGAGTTGGTTTACTTGCTAGCAGCTTGTGTAGTGCTGTGTTTTGTATTTGGGATGAGAATAATCTTTATAATACACTAATGTTTTTAGTTGCTGCTAAGCAGTCACGGTCTTTTCTGCTCCTCACACTGCCCAGCCAGCAAGGAGGCTGGGGAAGCACAAGAAGTCGGGAGGGTAAACATCTGGGACAGCTGACCCCAACTGACCAAAAGAGTATCCTATACAATATGACGTCATGATCAGTATATAAAGCTGGTGTAAGAAGATAGAAGGGGGAGACATTCGGAATTATGGCATTTTGTCTTCCCAAGTAACTGGTACACATGATGGAGCCCTGCTTTCCTGGAGATGGCTGAACATCTGCCTGCCGATGGGAAGTAGTGAATTAATTCCTTGTTTTGCTTTGCTTCTGTGCACAACTTTTGCTTTACTTATTGAACTTCCTTTATTTCAACCCATGAGTTTTGTCACTTCTACTCTTCTGATTCTCTCCCCCATCCTGCCAGGGGTGGGGATGGGGGGGAAGGGAGTGAGTGAGTAAGAAGCTGTGTGGTTCTAGTTGATGGCCTGAGTTAAACCACAACAACTGTTTAGCTCCACTGTCAGATCTGGACGTAGAAGACAACACTATTCACTATTAAATAAAGCAGAGTGACATGCCGGATCTCTTTAGGGACACTACAGGGCAACATTGCTAAATGGTGTAATCTACAAGGTGAAAAGTAACCTTATCCAAGGACACTAGAGAAGCAGACCTGGCAGAGAGAGTCTCAAAAATTGACTTCAAATTCAGTGATCACCAGTCAGGAAAAATCTTATTGCAGAGCACAGTCAGTACTGAAGTCAGGCCTTGAGGTTAGTTTTGGGAGTTTTATTATGACATTTAAGTTTTATGGCTGTAAGTGGTCAAGACCTCAATTTTATGTCTGGTGGAACCTGCTACAACACAATGTCCTAACACCATGCCTGGGCACTTGTTCAGTACCATCTGTTAAACAGAAGTGTTCCCTGACAGCCTGCCATTTAAGTATTGGACTAGTCCAACACTGCTTAACTCATGAGTGCTGACAAGATCAAAGCATAAACTGATATAATTAATTTATTATTATTAATATTACTATTATAAGTATTACTCTACCACCCTCCATTCCTAATCACAAATAGAGCCCCGTTTTGCTGGGCACTGTAGAAGCATTATGTAAAATAATGTCCATAACTCAAGGGCATTACAAATGAAATAAGCAGAAAGTAGATAGGCATTGAAAATACTCTAATTAATGCCAACAAAAATGATGTGGTACCGTAACTGCTATCTGCACCCTTGTTTGCCACTAAAATGTCAGCATTTGCCAACAATAATCTCACTGTATTATTCAACATGATCCTACACTGTTCTTAGGGTATGAAATAATTAGGGTTGCTGTAATTTGGGGAAGCAGGTCCAGTTATACCAGCCAACTATTTCTGTTCCCCACATGTAGCCCCATTCTTAGTTCAGTCAGCCCAAGCTATTTGAATTAATGGGCCAAACACTACATACAGCAAGGATAGACCTCATCAGGGCAAGTTCATAAGCTCCAAGGAATGCTATAGATTTTCCCGAGCAGAAGATCTGGGCCAGTGTGCTCTTTCTTATTTTAAATCAAAACAAATCACAAAAAACTCCAACCTGACTTTGTAAGAAAGTAATTCTGGATCACGCGGTGATGCATGTCAGAAAGCCCAATGTGCCACCAGCCTATTATAGCAAAAGCAATAAGAACAGCAAGTCATAACAGAAGCAAAAATGAAGGTCTTTTCCCATGTATGGTTTGATTCTTTGTTTTTTGGAGAGGGTTTTTTTTTGGTTTTGGTTTAAATCCTTGCTTTGGGACACACACACACAAACAGTTTAGCATTCTGAAATCTGTTTTGCTGAAAATAGGGACAGGAAGAGGGAAACTTACATCTTTAATTACTATCCTATTGTTGGTAGAATTTATAAATTATGATATTGTTACCTGAGGGCTTGCTGACAGACTGCATCAGTTCTCCTCGGTCTGGCTCTAATCCCAGCTTCTATTTTTTCTTTTAAATACTGGAATGCAGACAAAAAAGGGTTTCCCTTCAATAAACCAACTTGTCTGAACCCAGATTACTGTGCTGTGTCACTAAAATAAAGGATCTAACATTAATCTTCTCAGCTTTTAAACAACAATATAAAATATCTGCAGTATTTGCTAGTGTCTTCCCCAGGTAATGGAGTTTATTTCATACATCAATCCTTATAAAACCATAGTAGAGCTCAGACTGGGATTGAAACAATTGATTTGCCTGGATATTGTACCCACCATTGGTTAGCTCTTTAAACCCTAGTCAGTAATTAGCCAAGCTTTACCTGTCCAGCACTCAGTTAGATGGAAAATTAAAGACTGTATCAGAAATGCATAGTAAAACCTGCTAATCATAAGTCAATTCCTGTGCCAATGCTTCAAGAAAAGCATGAACATCTAACCATGAATGAACAGAACTACTATCAGGAAAAAAAAATGTTTTTCAGTGGCAGGTGGAGAAGTAAAAGGAAGCCATTGTTGAGGGAAACTTCTTCCATTTTTGGGCCTCTTGTGCAGTCATCCATCTGCACCTTGGGGGAATAAATTCCTCTCCATAATGCAGTTCCAATATTACAGACAACTCACAGGAGTCGCCAGCTGATGAGCTGGAGGAGTGTGTAGAGCATACAAGTGTGGCTCCACTGTCAGAGGAGCAGCATGAGGCTTTCCAGAGGCTGACAGGAGACTTCGTGTCAGCTTGGGCACTGATTGTGTCCATGTGCACACTGTAAGTAGTACTGGGTTTGGTTAGTGCTCAAATAACAAAATAGGAGTAAAACACGTGCTTAAAGGTGTTCACACCTTTCACTCAGCAAACAACTCATTACATTCTAGCTCAGTATTGGGGTAATCCAACATGAATCACCGGTTCTGTTAGAGATGTCTTCATTCGGATGAACCAAAGCCAATGACACATAGTCATTGAAGATGACATTGCTGCAAGCATAAATGTGCTAATTCCTGGATCCAGGCCAAATTCCATGTTGATTAATTCCATTCCTCTTGGGTGAAATGCCTGCCTGGCTTTCAACTGGAGACTGTACCCTTCATCATGTAAGTCTGGGCACTCCCATTCCAGATAATACTGTGGAAAAGTATTCAGACAACTTATTTACCAGGACAATGAACAGAATCATCAGACTGAATTCAGCAAATAAGTAGACCATAAAAAAGTAAGAAAAATAATTCTTCCAAATACTCGCTACAATCCTGCTATACTCTTAGAATGGAAAATATTTCAGCTACAAAGACCTTTTCTTCACTGGAAACAATTCTATGGCACAATAAAAAACTATGCAGTAATGCCCAAATTTTATGCTCTGATCTTTGCTTTCCTGTACTCAGATTTTTAATCCGGATGAAATCAAACTTCTTTGAAAGAACTAAGGAACTAAATCAGTTAGAAACATAATCTGAACCTCACATTTACAGCATCATTTGAAAATCAATGCAGAGGAAATTAGCTGTATGACTTCACAATTAAAAGGACCAAACAGACAACTTCAGAAAAAGTTAGTCCCCTAGGGAAAACGGAATTTAACTGTCTCCAGCTATATAGAAGACACCAGACGCAGAAGATACGAAACATTAAGGTTTTTTTTTCTTCTTTTTTTTTTATGGTCTTTGCTGCTACAAGCAGAGAGATGGGAATTTGGAATTCCCTGGGCCCCTGTGGAACTCAAATGTATCTATATTCCTGTAATGCAGTTTTTCTGTATAAATGTACTAACCTCCCACTAAGAAAATTAGCTCTTTAATCACTTGAATCCAAATAAAGCATTGCTATATCCTAAAGGCACTAAAGTTCTGCACTTTTAAAAGAGTGTCTGAACATTTCCCAAACACACTTAGAGTGTGGGGAAGTTCTTTTATTTAATTTTCTGTAATTAAAGAACAAGTCAGGTAGAAACCAAAGCAGTGTTTGTGATATTGCTTGCTAAAAGCTGAAGGCCTGCCTTTTACAACTCTTATATTAATTGTAAAATGCAACAACAAAAAGCAGGAAGGAAAGAGAACAAAAGGCTGAAAACTGTCCAGTGTTATTCCCCATGAAGGAAATAGTCTAAATTGAGACAGCAAAAGATATGTCATACTCTCTTCATCTGCAGTGATTTATGGGACTTAGTTTACAAGTTTAACTTCTCAGGTTTGCAGTGAATGCTTCCATTTTTCCCAGAAAAACCTGAATCAAATGACTCCCTCATTCATAGTTAGAATGTTAGAATTAGGCATGCAAAAGTGACTTGTAAAGAGAATAGATTTGGAAGTCCTTAACTGACATCCTTGAACACCTACAAGCCCTGGAAGATCCTACCATCAAATCATCTTCCTAACGTCTCTCTTAAAATAAGCACCCTGCTCAGAGAAGCATATCAGAGAGACCATCCATTGTCCTGATATATTGATATGAAACTAATAATGCAAGAGCTATCTTTTTTGATGGGTCCCTCACAAGTTTGGCTGATGACAGAACTCTTTTGGCAGTTTTACCCACCCTCAGTTTGACTTGATTCCCCTGGACTTTATGCTCAGGAACTCTTTCCTTGTTCCTAAAGTAGAAGCCTTCATCTTTTGAGCCTGCTACATGAAAAACTTCCCCCCTAAGTCAGTGGACACAAAGGATTCACAGAACTTCACTAACATTGTGGCCAGCTGGTCTCTGAATCTCTGCATGTATACTGCCAGGAGAACCCTACAAGTCACCAAACAGCTTGGCAAGTTTGGTATGATTACAGTTGGGATCAACATTTCAATAAGGCAAAATTAGTCTGTGAGGTGATTAATTCATTGTGCGTATCAGATATCCAAATTATCCTCATTAAGGCTGTATTCCAATAACTTGAAGCTTAATTTTTAAGTATATGACTAGTATCCTTGAAATCTGGAGGCTCTTCATATACGTAATGTTAAGAACATGCATAAGTACTCTAATGAATAGAAGCACTGGCTCTTTTATACTAGTTTATTGGCTATTTATCATCATTACTTGAAACTTATTTGCAGGCTATTTTCGTTTGCCTTTTTTTTTTTTTTTTTTTTTTTTTGCTAAACTATCATTAATGTCCTTACTCTTCTATTTTTAGACACTCATTTGTAGTGCACTAGTGCTATCACCCCTAACCAGGGATCAGGGTCTCATCCTGTGTTAGGTGCTGTACAAACACAGAACAAAAAGCCTGTGCTGCAGAGAGGTGCGATCTGGATGCAACACATGGGTGCAGACAGACCATGAGTGCAAGGCAACAGTGAGGAAATGCACAAGAGCTATCTTAAGAGCAATATCACGTTTTAGTCAGAGGAGGCAATGGTACATGACAGGGTGGTTTGTTATATTAGACTGTGAAGTTATGTTCTTCTTACTTGGTGCCTGGATTATACTGTATTTAGAAACAAAATATATAAATATGTCAGGCAGCATATCCAGTGATAAGGACACCAGATCGGGGCTAAAAAGGCCTGTTCACTTCTTAGTTCAGCCATATAGCTGATGAACGCCACTGCACCTTTGTGTGATGCTACAAGATGTAACAGCCTGACTTATTTGGGAGTGGAACACAGCAGGTGAAGATTTTGAGTGAGGCTCTTACAGGTTACTGCAATATGAATATTTACTAGGGATAATAATAAAAAAGGTAGGTTGTATGTTCCAGTCTCCACACTGGAGTTTTTTCAATCTCAGGCTGCCCCAGTAGAAGTATGCATCCTTGGCCCATGGGATTTCACCTGATTTCAGAAAGACTTACATATCATGTGAAAAAGTTACGCTGGGTGGAGGTTAAGTAAGTGTCATACCCCATTTCCATATTGCAGAAATACCAGTTTGCCTCCTATGCACAAAGAAATAGAACGTAATATCAAGTGAAGATTGTCACTAGCTTCTCTGGGATCTGGATGGATACCTTGAAGGGGCAGCTGGAAGTCACTGCATGTATTGTTCTCAAATGTCACAGCGTCACAAACAGTTGTGTATCCAACACAAAGGAATAAAGGTGTAAATATATGCATATCGCATTCATTTACACACGCACTTGGAAGTACCTGCCACAAATGTTGATCTATCTTCTTCCTCCTTAACTTCCAAAATTGGAGACTAATTTCTTAATCTAGGTTTAGTTAAACTTCCTCTACTGCTTCTGGCACTTGTCGTCAAAAATAAAAGAGTCGAATAGAGGGGGCGGAAATGCTAATTAGCCCCTGTCACAATTCATGCTGCTGTTGTAAGAATTCACAGTATGCAAAGTAGGTTCAAGCTACCCTGTTCAAGTCAGGCCCTGCTACTGCTGATAGAAATTGACAATTCTTGGGTTAAAAGGCAAGAAAAATGCTCTATCTTCTCCACTTTACAGATAGTGTCTTTTAGCTTAGTCAGGCTTAAATTGCCCATTACAATAAGGAAAATAGAAAGGTGAAGGGTTATCTTAATAAGTGACGATAGTAGTCATAGCATACCTTTTGCGCTATAGCAAAAATATAGTCTGCTATATTCAGATTTAAAAATAAATAAGTAGCTGAATCAGATGAAACTGCAATGCAACTTACTATAAATGTCACAGAAGTAAATATAACACAGAGTTAATTCCATGATAAATGACCGAGCACTCTAAGCATACCATCTTTTAATCTAGTAGGTTGATGCTTATATGAACCAAGAGTAACGTAGGAATCCAAAGTAAAATAAAAACCAATGAAAATTAGGATTTTTGTAGTTAACTAATTTTAACAAAGAACAGATTGGTGTACGTATTATGAAAAAGAGCAATCTTTATTATACTCACATATGAATTGCTGTTAAAGTACTTAAAGTACTGAACATAGAGTACCAGTTTGCATGAACCTTTGCTGAACCTTTACTGCTTACAATGCTCATTCAAATGGAGAAGAACAAAGGCTTGACCATTTGTCCACATCAGCGCTAAGAAGTTTGAGGGTGAGCAGTAATACTGGCAAATAAATGCTTTGATCCAAGCTCAGGATGTTACAAATTCCTGGTCATACACAGAACTTCTTTCATTTCCAGAATGAAAACAGCAAGTGACTTGGGAGATGATCCTTAGAAGGAGCTGATGTTCACGACTTTGTCACCAACACATGTCGATATCCCATGCAGAGTTTTCTGGAATATATGTGTTATAGCTGCGTCATCGATGAGACTGTACACAATGGTATCCTCCATTTTGAAAAGTGAGTATCTGGATTGGTGAATACAGAGCAAATTAGTGAGCTGAAACATACTGCAATCTATTACTGTTTTATTTATACAAGAATTAAATCAAAATAATGCAACTCCTGAACATAAGCTTAATATATGGCTTCAGAAGAGGACTAACAAGCTATTGAGTTTTAAAATAGGGGCCTCTGAAATCTCACTGTAAGCCTCAGTGCTCTCAAATTCGTGAACATTTACTGCCTGCCTTTCAAAACTACTTCTCTTGATTGACTTCCCTAACAGTCTTATCTCCCTCGGACAGACCTATAGGAGAAGACATGTAGCTTACTGGAACAACAAATTAGTGACCTGAGGTGTAGTTTAGGGAAAAATTTGGGACTGGCAGCATTCCTCCTCTGCAGATTTCTCAATGTATTATACTGAAAGAGGAGAGTAGACTTTGCATTAGTGGCTCCTATAGAAGCAGCCCAGAGCAGTTGCTTCCTTTGGGTTAATTATGGAACTACAACTCCTACCATAACCTACCTGCACTAATACTGCTCTCTCACTCCTTCTAGTGCACTGCTATCCAAGGTAAATTGGATCATCAATGCACAAACCAAAAATGTCTCAGCAGCCATGATTGTACAAAGAACCAAAGTGTTCATAAAAAATCAAGATAGATGAATTTTCTTAATAAGTGGCTAAAACATCCTCAGCATTTCCGGAGCTATTTTGCTGCTCAAGAGTTTTCAATATGATGCTCTGATGATAGAAGAACCACTTCTATCAAATATTAAGCTACTGTAAATTTACTATAATTGAATAATTTGCCTCTTAGCTTTGGTTCAGTAAAACTGTAGCAAGGTTCTCATCTCTAAGCGATCGTTCCACAGTCTGTTTCAATATATGTCATGTCAGACAAGGCTCATATATACTACCATTTGAGATTAGTAATTCCAAAGCCAAGGGACCTTGTAAAAGATTTGGATGATTGACCATAAAGTATGTAAGTATTTAGTCAAATTAAATTGCGATTAAGGTTTTGAGCTTCATATTTAAACAAAAAATAGTTGGATAAATCTTTGCTACTTTAGAGAAGTACTATCTATGAATTCAAATGAATAGAGCAAATTCTACAGAGATTTTCAGCAAAAGAGATTAGGGGAATATTTGCACTTTTCTGTGGCCACTTCTATACAACAAAAGCATTTGGCTAGGTTTTCCCATCCCTGGAGAAGAAAATGGTGAGTGGAGAGTAACTCTATGAGATCTCTTTCTCCATGAAACAGATGTTGATGTTGAGCATCTTCTTAGTGTAGTTTAACTTAGTGAAAGAGAAGGCCTTGCACTTCCAGGAGCTCCTCAGCAAGACAGAAATGAGCCCAGATTTTCCAGAAATAACCCTCTCACTTAAAAGATCAGTTGTTATCCCCACTCTCTGTGGAGTAAAGACCTTGAGATACAAGTACTTGAAGAACCCAAGCACTCCAAGTAATCACCTAAAGGCTCTGTGATCTCAGGAAGATTTCAGGTGTGCTATTGTTCTCCTCCATGCTCAGTTTCTGACGAATCATCAAAGCCAGGCACTAACACTAGCACTATCGTCCTATCCTGAATTGGTTTAGGACTGATTTTTTTTTTGTCTCAGTGTCTTTATGTAAAGGAAGTAGCATATGATGTTTCTCTTGTGCTTCTGTCCTCTCTTGAATTCCCTTGTCTTTAGGAAGTAATTTCTAATTTCAGAGGTAAGCGTAGGTATTGCATTGATCCCACATTCTGTCTGCCTTCAAGATATCAGTGGCTGGAGAAGAAAAACTGTATCTGTCACAGGGAATCACTCTAGTACTTGTAATAACAAACCTGACAGAACAATGAATGCAAGATTTGATCTATATTGGAAAAACAGCTCATTGAATGCCATTGAATAATTAAAACAAATTTGATGTGATGCCGATTTTTTAAAAGAATCACTGGTTTTGCAATATTTAAGATCTGTCTGGAAAGATGTGTACTAAAATTTCAGCGGAAGCTTCATCAACCTAAATGAAAGAATTAGAAATACTATGCTAAAGGGCATTTCTGGTCAGTTTACAAGACAAAAATTATTTGGTGGTTTTTAAGGCAGTATGATACGTACTAAAATTTGGGGTGTAATACTGAATATTTTGTTCACAGGTACACTAGTAGTTATAGTGTTTGTTTTATCTAATGGCTCTTTAGAGTTTTGTAACAGAGATTGTAAATAAATAATATTTATTTATTAAGTATGGAAGCAGCTTTTCTCCTGTTGTTTATTGTTTGCCCTTGTTAGGACAAAAAAATAAAGGAATTAGAAACCACTAAATAGTAGCTTTTCTCAGGTGAATTTCTCAGCCCAGGATGGAAAAGCAAGTAAAAATGTCAGAAAGGCTGTATGATATGTACCTGCATATGTGCTCCCATGAGGCCATTTTAGAGGCTGAGGTGTAGGGGCAGGAAAAGATCATAGAATCACAGAATGGTTAAAGTTCGAAGGGTCCTTGAAGATCATCTAGTTCCAACCCCCCTGCCATGGGCAGGGACACCTCCCACTAGACCAGGTTGCTCAAAGCCCCATCCAGCCTGGCCTTGAGCACCTCCAGGGATGGGGCATCCACAACTTCTCTGGGCAACCTGTTCCAGTGTCTCACCACCCTCATAGTGAAAAATTTCTTCCTGATATATAAATTGAGCCATTACCCCTTATCCTATCACTACATGTCCCTATAAAAAGTCTCTCTCTAGCTTTCTTGTAGGCCCCCTTCAGATACCGGAAAGCTGCTATGAGGTCTCCCTGGAGCCTTCTGTTCTCCAGGCTGAACAATTCCAACTCTCTCAGCCTGTCCTCATAGGAGAGGTGCTCCAGCCCTCTGATCATCTTCATGGCCCTCCTCTGGACTCACTCTAACATGTCTTATGTTGGGGACCCCAGAGCTTGATGCAGTACTCCAGGTGGGGTCTCACCAGAGCAGAGTAGAGGGGTAGAATCACCTCTCTCAACCTGCTGGCCATGCTTCTTTTGATGTGGTTGACTTTCTGGGTTTTGGGCGCACATTGCTGGCTCACGTTGAGATCTCCCTTTTCTCCCAAGCATACCCATATAACATATAGGATTCCTGCAACTGTCCAAATGGGATCTGTATCTTCAATGTGAGTCATTCCTGATGGTTATTGCAGAACAACTCCACAAATATTCACTTGGAGTTTTAAATTAATTCATTCTGAAGGTCTGCATATCCTGTATCTGAATATCCACATGCATTGTCAGGAGAATTGACCAAAACCAGTAAATTGATGCTGAATGTTGGGAACATGTTTGGAAAAGTCACTGCTAAATTGGTTAATAAGTGAATTAACACAAGATAGTTGGAATGCATTTGCTTTTCCAATCAGAAAAACTGACTGTGTCCAATCAAAGATCACAATTTAAATACTGAAATGCAATCCAGCTGTAATCATGATCATTCTTTCCTGTGCCAGATCCATAAATTTTAAATGTTTTCATACTCTTGGGACACAAAGTAGTTTATTGCTATTCGCCATCTCTTTTTATTTATCAAAATCAGAATTGCTGTGTTTAACTCCTAATCCTTCCAGTGCAAGGGTTAAGTGAAGATTATTCTGCTACTAACATGTCAGGTTGGACAGAGTACACTTGAGTAGTGGAGAAAGCTCATTTACCAATAATGCCAACTGCTTTTTTATTAGATTATAATTTTCTGACTGCTGTTCAGTGATATTAAGCAGTTATCAGGTTATTTTCTTTGCTTTAGAAAAATATTTTTACATTTATCCATTAAAATTCTGCTTTCTCATTTACTGCATTTTCTCACAGCACATTCCTTGCTTCCTTTTTATTTATTTTTTTTAATGTAAGATGTTGGTTTTAAAGGTGGTTGTGGAGAGCACCAGTCCTGCTTCCATCAGAATCTTTCAGATCCCACAACTGCATTAAGTCAATGAAGCAGTCAGTCTTGTCTTAAGCAATTTTGATGTAATCAAGAACTGTGCTCTAACACCCTTGGCTGCACTTGTGCTTCTGTCACGGCAACATTATAACTTTTTTTCTTTTGAAATAGCACATATGTTACTGTGCACTAAGAAAAGTCTGAAAAAAGCAGCCAGAGGCCAAAATCTGCTGCCAGTGATGCTGCTGTAAATCTGGAATCACATCCACTGACTTCAAGAAAGTGTCTCCAGATTTATGCTAAGGTACCTGAGTGCAGCATTGTGATAGCACACAAGTCCTGCTGACAGAGCCTTTTCTAAGGATTTTTAGTGCAGAAAGATAGGATTATAGCCTCACATTATCAGAAAGGGGTAAACTCAAAACATTACTCCTACAGCACCAAGTTCTACTCCTATGCCTGCTAGGAAAGATCTGAAGCAACTAAAGTTGTTGGATTTTTTTTCTCTGTAATTGGTAGTCCAAAAGGCTGGAGGATTCATGCCAAATTTATCATTCCTAGCTTAGTAAGGGTTGAAAAAGAATCGAAGCTTTGGGATCCTGGCTTTTGGAACTGTCCCCTGCACTCCCTCCCTTTTGGAATAAAGTAGGACAGAGCACAGACAGCATCAGTGTCTGACAGCACAGAACCTGCTCTGTGTATAGACCTCAAAGGTCCTGATTCAGATCTTCATCGCTATTTTGAAAGATCTTGCGGTCAGATTCAAAAAAGAACATGAGGGACTAACACAGGACTCAGATGGCATTGAACAACTGGAATTGTGGTCTGGAAACTTCTTGCTGAGCTAGTACAGAAGTGTCTCAAGTTTAGAGACCTTGAGGCATTCTGAAGAGCATCTTCCATATATATATATATACACACACATATGTATATACGTCCCTCCAGATATTATCTAGGGAAGATTGCAGATAACCAGGGACCCATCTTTTATGGGTCCTTCCCAAAGGAAGATATCAGCCAAATGCTGACAAGTATCTCATTGTCTAACTTTAAAATATTTAAACTTTTTGGCTTAACTTTAAAATATTTAAATCTTGGACTTAGAATTTTTTAATGCGTATGTTAGAAAATTTACTGAATAAATGTGAACATAAGTATACATCTAAAACATTTCATAAACTGCAACCTAAACAAATGAATGTTTCTAACAGAACAAAATTGAGTGGCTTTCACACAAAATATTTTGCCTTCACTCTGCTTGTGAAACTCTTTTTATTCTCTGTGGGAATAATTAGACTACCAAAATTTCTGATACAGGTCTTAGAAGAGCTTGTACGATGATTTTGTTTGCTAGGCTTGTGTGTTGTATTTCCACCAAGAAACTTACAACTGGAACACCCATACTGGATGGAGTACTGTTGTATTCTGTCCTAACACTGCAAAAAAGTCAGAATTTTCTTAAATATAATTTGTGGGTCAAATGGCTTCCATTAGCTGTCAGTGGAGAGTGGAGGTTGATAAGCAAAATCACTGGCCACAGGTTATCACTGTAGTGTAATGGGTGCGTTGAAAGCCTTGTTCTGTTTTCAGTCACACCCAACACAATTCCATTTGAAGCTGCAGAGAAAGTCCAGATTTCAACTTGCTGTAACAGAAATTAGAGTTTTACTCTCATTTTGTCCTATAATAAACATATCTATCCTTTACATGGTCATTACCTCAGCTATTCATTTTGAGCCTCCTTTTTTAGAAAAAAAAAAAAAAGTACAGATCAATATTTTGATCTTCCCTCATAATCTATGCATCTATCCAAAAAAGTTCACTAGATACAAAGATATTTTTTAAGAGACTGATGATCTTACTCATGGAACACAGTACTGAGAGTTAAGACCTTTATGTCCGAACTGGTTACACCCTTACTCTCACATAGGGAAGCACAAAAAGGGAGTTAAGTCATGGGAGAAGTACTCAAGTGCAAAAACAATAGAGAACTTCCATTAAACAACCCAGAAGGACTCCATGATCTCTTCACTGCTACGTGCAGGCTGTCTGTCCGATGCAATGGAGGGTGACAGAGAGGAAGATTCAGAGTGGGGTTGAAAGACACAGCACTGCAGTTGTTGTAGAAGTTTTGCTATAATTTACCTAAGCAAATAATGCTGTTTTCTAAAGAGCCCAGAATTGTGATAGCCAAGGAGTCAGAGAGCTGTCATATTAAACTGTTCCATCTTTTGCTACCCACAGGCTGCAAACCTATGTTATACCATTTAGATGAACAACAGTAATTACCCATTAGTTTTGTTGCAAAATCTTAAGAAAACTGTTTGATTTCTTTGTGTCTTTTTATACTGATAAATGTGAGAAAATGTAATATTTCCTCATTTTAAAGGAGCTTTACACAATTTAATTTGTGACTGCTCTTCATGTACTTTGAGATCTTTAGAGAAAGAATGTTAAAGTATTATGTATCTATGTTATCAGATAACAAACTCTGACAGGAACCATGCAAGGAAATATCCAGTATGTCTACAAGGAAATGTCTTGTATGTCATTTACATTCTTGTGAAGACTCTCAGATCAGGCCTAGGATTAGCCCCTCAAAAACAGGGCAAAATAATATCATACTGAAGACTTTTGTTTTACCTCCTGCTATTGCAAAACTGAAAATAGAATGACAAAAAAATTTGATCAGAAGGGTCCTTCAGAGTTCACCCAGAGTTCACCTGACCCATGCTCAAAGCAAGACTAACTGATGAGCTTTGAGGCCAACTTTGTATAAGGTCAAAAATATCACAGGTTTAATTGTGTATACTTGGGGTTCTCTTTGATTCAATTTAATATTTTTCCTTTGAGATTTTTGAAAACTGCTATTTTCATTCCCAGACCAAAATCCAGACAAAAAGTGTTATTTGAATAATTTTGTATGATCACCTGAGTATTATGAGAAGGCCATGGAGACAGGCAGGCAGGCAAGAAGAAAGGAAGAAAGGACGGACAGACTTCAGGTGCACATTATAAGATTTTAAAGGCTCAGCTTTTTTGCATTTTCTCAGATTTACATTTTCTCAAATGACCATAACGTTTAGGTAAAGATCAGTATAAAAATAAAATATCAAAATCTTTAAATCATCCTCATAAAAGATTGCAAATTATAATTTGATTCTCCCACAAAGTGAACCTAGAATATTCAATTCCATTTTGATGTGGCGCAAAAGCACCATTGACAAAGGGTACTATTCAGCATTCAGTATTTAAATTCTTGCACTGAAAAGGGTTAATTGCCTATTATATAAAGTTTTTGAGAGAATGCCATTCTTCTGTGTCAATTCCTATTTTCATTGCACTCAACCTTATTTTAATGACATAGAACTGGACAAATGGGGAAAAACACCCATGGCACAATTTCTGCCAATGAATATTTCAGCAGGTGCCTCTTGGCTAAAAGTCTAGATAAAAGCCTTGCTCCAGGCAAATTAAGAGTGGAAGAAAAGACTTCTAAGTACTGAGAGCTTATGCGAAAAGAACGAGCATAGAACCCTAGACATGATCCTTTCAATCAAAAATCTAGAGATCACAGCAAAAGGCAATTAGAGTGGCTCCTCCCTTGTGTTGCAGTCTGTGTTTTGCTGCTGTGTACAGCAAAAGTTTCCAGCTAGGAGAAGTGCTTAGCCTCCTCTTTCATTTTAGTTGTTTAGTTGTAGCTGTTAACAACATCATTTCCTTTTTTTTTAGAGCACAAGCAAGTCTCTTATAGGACTCCCTATAAACACAGGCCGTAGGCTTGTACTTTTAAACTACTCCGAGTTGGTTTATTCAGGAGACTATAGAAAGGATTGTGTTGTCGTAACACATTGACATGATAGAATAAATCCTGATCGGAACTAAAAAGTGGGCTTAAGCCTGAAAACACATAGCCTTGGGTAACCTTTCTTCTCTGGGCTTTCTTTTGAACTCTGGCTTTGAGGAGTTTCTGAGTGCTGCAGAAAAGCACAAAGGTGGGATCACAACTGGGGTAGCAAAGGAGAGCTGGCACAGAGAAAGGAGAGCTGAAAGGGGCACGAGCTATATATGAGACAGCAGTGGGATTCTCAGGGAAAACAAAAGGGAAAGGCACAGATGAGTGGCAGCACCATAAAAACTGTGGGGCAAAGCACAGTGAAGTTGGGGAAGTTTGGGCATGCGGTTACCACTTTTGAGTAAAACAAAAAAAAATCCTCAGCTTCAGGAATTCCCCTAGGCTCGCAACTGCTCTGTAACTGTCTTCCTGCACCTTGTCTTGCATTACAGACTAAAACTTTGAAGGCCATGATAAAACCCACATCCCCGAGGAGGGTGGGCATACACTGCACCCCAACTGTGCATCAACTCTACTGACAGAACAACATCTGCCTTCTTTTTGCCATTTTATATGCAGCCATATTAACTCTTCCTACTGATTTCAAAGATGTCTCCATCAAGAAAAGCATAAATTCAAGCAAAAGAATGAACAGGATTAGCTGAAACTCTATGAGTTTCTTGGCAGACTTCAAATGTCGAAAATAAAGCTACTATCTTTACCAAGAGACAGAAGAAATATGACTTTCTGACCATATGTTTTGCACTATCTTTTTTCCATTTATTTTCCTTTCTTGCCTTCTTATTGTTTGTTTGCAATATATCTGCCTTTAGGCTTTCTCTTTTCATTGATCACTTTCCTGTCCACGACAATTCCCCCAGACAAATTCCAATCCACTTCTCTTTTTCATATTTTCCTCTCCATCTCTGTCCATTTTGTTCATCTTTTCAGCACCCTTCCCATTTCTGTATTTATCCTGATACTAAAGAAATTATTTTGGAGGTAATAACCTTTTATTCCCATAAAAAAAGACCTCTCAAAGAATTACATTATCTCCTTAAAACCGTCATGCAGAGAAAAAAATTTGCTTGAATTTTCAGCTACCAAAATCTCTGTAGTTTGTTTTGTTGAAATATGTCAGCAATCTAAAATGTTGCCCCAAATACAAATCTTCTCATGAAAATTGTTGTTCTGTCAAAAGCACTATTGTCTCAGGAAAAAGATATTTGAGTGTGACATCTTTGACCAGCCCTACAAAATACTCTTTCCGCATCTCCCTACCTCAGGGTTCTTTACCTTGCTTTAAACTTCTGCAATACTCTTGGTATTCTTTGCATTTTGTCACATTCTTCTGCAACTCCACCATCCCTTTATCCACTACCTTGTTTTCTGTTCTGTCCTTTCTGCGTTGATCTGCCAATCTGCAATGGAGTTGGGTGGGAATGGCTGTCTGAAAATGAGAAGGGTCATGCATTCTTGTTTGATGCCAGGGGGTATATGCCTATTTTTCTCTATACTATATTAACTATGTGTTATCAAAGTCAAAAGTTGCACATAAACAATGTTCACTGAAACCTGTCAGCAGTGTTTCAATTCGTAAAGAATAAAGATGGATTACAGAAGCTGTGTTGTGATAGGTAGAGACAACTTTGGAGGAAATTTAATTTTTATGGGAGCTAATGAAGCCAACTTCATTTAGATGGTCATTTAACACAGCCAAAACAGTCCTTAATATTTTATTTTTAACAAAAGTCAAGATTATAACATCATTTTCAACAAAACATAACTAGGAGTTAACCCACTGGGAGACAGTAGAGTAGCTGTTCTTAAATTTTAATTTGTTGGAAATGATATTGTTGCTATTTTAATATTCCACAAAAGAGTCACTGAAGCTTCAACTCATCAAACCAAGCTAAAGAGTGTCTACTTTGGCTTTCTCAGTGGTGCTCTTCAATTAAGTCTTTATGAAAGAGAACCATAAAGTCTTCAGCAGCATGGAAAAAACCTGATATTTGTATGTTGGTGTTCTCAATAGCTTCTGTAAACACTTCCATAACAAATGGCCCCCAGATACATAGCATGTGGGAAGTATAGTAAGGAACAAAATAAACATTGCTAAACTTTGACTAATTTGAAGAATACTGGTTTTTATAGGTGTTTCTTTTTGAGAATTTCTTTTATTTTTAATAAGGCTATAAATACCTAGTCAGAGGCTTGACCTTCAGTATGAGGAACAGTCATGTTAACTTGTTAGTACAGCTACTAGCACAAAATGAAGTTAAAAATTTCTGTTTGACAGGTATCGTTTGACGTCTTGCCATTTCACTGATAATCTGCAGACTGTAATGCTACAATGAAAACTCCAGTCACTCTTCACAACCACTCAGTCTATAGATCCACTCTTATGCCATCAGCAACCATGGATGTCTTTTCACTGACTATTATTATTGATATGCCCAAATAGAAATACACAGGTTATCACCTGAAAATCAATCCATGTAATGTGTGGTATGTCCCTGTCATGGTTTCGGCCGAATTTACCAAAATCAGACCGGCAGATGGCTCTTCCCCCTTCCCCCTCTCCCCCACCCCAAAAGAGACAGAGTGAAGAGAAAGAGATAAGGAGATTCAGAAGTTTAGAATGAACTAAACTACTTTAATGAAGAATTAATATTAAAATAAAAATAAAGATGAAAATAATGAAATAGATACAATATATACAAAAACGTATCAAGCTCCCAGGATGACAGTCACATCACCGGCAGGCACTGGGGAAGTCCCAGACTGGACTCAGTGACAAATGGGAACTGGATTCCAGCTCTGGAGTCAGGAACACACGGATCGGGATCAAAGGCAGATGAACAGACAGAGTCCTCTCTGGACGTCGGCCATCGCAGGAAGGGGGCTGACCCTTTGATCACTCAGCTTTTATACTGACCGTGGGGCAGATGGGATGGAATACCCTTGTTGGTCAGGTTTGGGTCACCTGTCCTGTCCACTCCTCCCCACTGATGTGACCCCTCTACGTTTTTTCCATTTCCAACCCTCTAAGGGGCCAAATAATGAAATTGGCTGACCTTGGTTGTTATAGCAATAAGTATAAGCAAGAGCCTCTCTGCATACCATTCCTTGGCATGGAGCACAAACATTGGTCTTATCATTCTGAGAACGAGCAGTTTTCTCCACAATATGCCGTTAATTTCAGAGAGTTAGAGGAGGCCTAGCTAGGATGTAAAGTTACAGAACAGAAAATTGGTTCGGTTTTACTTCAAACCGGAACAGTCCCTTAGAGCAGTTTTGATGCCATGGCCCCAGTCTGGGCATATGCTTTGCCCCAACTGAAAATCACCACCCGCTGGCTATGAAACCCTTCTCTGAGAATCATGGTCTCCACTCACAGCCCCAAAACTGTAACACGTCACAATCTCTCATGACTGCGGCTGATACTTTCACAACTATTGCTGCCTCAGGTCTACATCATCATCATATACTTTATGGTACTATAATGAAGGAAGCCAGAATGCAATGTCAAATTATCTGAGAGTAATCAGCACAGAGACAACAGAGTGCAAGCTCAGGAGGGTAAATCAGTTGTTGAATGCATGGAGAAAGCTGCAATCAGAATTCAGACCTTAGTCAGTGACTATGCAAAGCAAAGGCAGCAAATGGTTTGTGATGGAATTGCATATATGACGTATGTCAAGATAGTATTATGGTTTATCAGTACTTAACTTTAATCATGCAGAGCTTCCATTCAGGTACCAGAAAAGGAAGCAACATAATATATATGTAATCATCTCTTTCAACTGCTTCTCTAGTTTTAATGGCGTTCTTTAAAACATAAAATAACAAGTGATGATTCTTGGGACAGAAAAAGGACCCCAGATTTGCATATTTTTTTCTGAGAACAATAGAAACTTCTGATGTTGACTGAACTACCTTATATATAATAAAGAAGAATGTCTAGCTTTTTAAGAAATAAATGTAACTGGTCTTTCAGGTCCAGCAACTGGACATAGATGATGAGTGTTCAGTTTCACAGGAAGCATTCCAAACTAAATTCTTCACATACATAGGTACCTAAATTTGTAGGTAGATGTCTATGCCTGTTTAGGTATTTAGCATCCCCAGAATACCATGCAATTTATATACTAAACTTTGAACAATTAATTATGTTACTCCTACAATGTACTTAGCTGGATCTTTAAGTCCTTTAAGAAAGAAAGAAAGAAAGGGAGAAACAAAGAGAGAAAGGGAAAAAGAGAGAGAGCAAGAAAGAAAATGTTCCTGTTTTAATTACAAATTGAGCTGCTTTATTGTCCATTGTGTTAAAGTGCCTTGACACTTTCAGGGGTTAAAAGCTCTACGGTTTGCTTCCAGGTGTCCCTGCAGATGCTGTTGGGAGGAAACATAGGGAACAATCATGTTATCTTCTGGCTGCCTGGAATGGGGCAGGCAGCCTAATTGGAGAGTAAGCCTTCTGAAAGGAAAGTGTTAACAAGCCTAATTGTCAGCAGCAGCCTGATTAACTACAAGGTGGGATGATATAAACCAGAAGCAGAGAAAGAAGTGGGAGAAAATGGAAAGGAAGGCTTAAATAAGGTTGGTAAGGTTGTTTCTCAACTTTTATTTTTTTATGTATATATTTTCTCTATTGGGGTTGCAGGCTGAGAGAAGCATTGTATTTTTGTGCAGTGGAAAGCATTAGCTGAGAAACCAAGCATTGCCTTAAGATGTTTGACAGTTTGAAGAAAACCTGATTTTTACCTTGTCAGGCAGCTGATGAGTACTTGACCTGAAACCCCATTGTCCCACTTGCTTTCCTAGGATGAGTCAGCACCAGAGATTATAACTGGCAACTAATAATAATGGTACCGGAAAAGTCTACTGAGAAGAATTTTCATTAATGCTTTCTCATTACTTCTCTTACCGTTCTGATAGTGCAAATCAGCCTTCACTTAGCACTGAGGTTGGTGAAATGCGTGATGTGACTTTTATATGTGCTGTTTACTAAATCTGTTAAGTGACAAAATAGTTATGACAATCCAGTACACTTGTTCTGTAGGTAAGCAGTACAGAAGCAATTACAATTATGGGGATGGGATAGATCTTTGATATTATATAGGTGATCCATATGAGAAAAGTTCCAGCTCCTCCAGTGGTGAAGGAGACCACAACATGCAGAGTTCATTTTACTACTGTCTGTTCCACACTGTGAGTTAAATGAAGATTCTGAGTTCTTAATAAACTAATGCTTCTTGTTCTGGCCTGAGTTATGCTAATAGTAGCTAATATTAGCTATTTTCAGCCATCTTAATCAGGTAGTTTCATTTATTTACCCTGAAATACCATGCTGCTTGTTTTGCTAATCCTATTTCTTGGATCCCTCTAGTTAAAATCAGATTGCTCCCGCTCTCGCAGATGAGTACGCTGGACCTAGAACTGTGGCTTTCCCATTTATAGTGAGCTGATGCACTGGAAGTAGCAGCTTGGGACCTTACCTGCAGGAGGACACCTCTTCAGCCCCTTCACAGCACTGTAAAAAGTTGTAATGGCCACTTTTAGGCCAGTTGTATGGGGAAGGAGGGAAACAGCTGTCTAGGCAGGACTTATTGCTCAAACAGCTATTCCTTACCTCCCGAGTGGAAAAATCAGCAGGCTGGTTTTGACCCAGAAGTTGCTAATTGTACCTCATCGGCCTAGCATTTTTCCTTTTTGGTACTAATCCCAGCAACACTTGTTTTCAGACAATAATTCTATCTTTCTTGGTCCTTACTTGACTATGCTGAACAACTTTTTTTTTTTTTCTCCCTTCCAAAATTCTGTCATGTAATCAGCTCTCGAGTAGCCCTCTTCCACAACTGTTCCAACTAAAATTGAAGAAGGATGTTCTGGCGTTCCTGGGTAAGGAACATCAGAATTAACACAGTGTGTCAGACTGAGGTTTCTCAAAGGCAGTGAGAGCTCATGAAAGACTTAATACTTTCTTAGCTGTATTGGTTATACTTCTCTTGGTATATACCAGATCTGTACAAATGGCACTCTTGGAGAGATCCAGGCTCACCTGGATCTGTCCACTCTTTCCTGACTCATTATCAGGGAAGGCAGTCCGTTTGGTCAACTGATCGGTGTCTGGTGTGATGCGTGAGGACTGACTGATACATGCAGAATGTATACTTCCTTTGAATTAGAGCAGTTAGAGAACAAGAAAGCTAGCAAAACTGTTGAAAAATGCCAGTTAGAGCTGGACAAATTTCTGCTATTAGATAATGTAATTATTCCCCAAACTATACTTAATTATCAGGTACACAGATAAATCGACATTTTTATTCCTTTTTTAAATATTGAAAATTAATTGAAAAAAGCTTTTTAAAAAAGATAATTAAACAAATATGCTATGAAACAAGGCCATGTGCAATTTCATTTTATGTGTAAATTACATGTAGGCCCAAAGGGGATGCAGTCTTATTATACAGTTTATTCCTGTATTAGCATTTCAATAGAAAGACTTTTCCTCCTGGTTCAGAGGAAAACAAGGAAAGCAAGAGATGTATGCTGGAGCTACATACAGAGAGGGGGGCCTGGAAAAGCTCCACTATTCCTCCTCTCACCCCCAAAAAGGAATGAAAGAGGATAGGGTTGTGATCTCTACAGATGAGAGGAGATTGCAGAAGTGTGAAGTGCAGCTGATTTCATTCTGTAGTAGACTGGACTGTAACTTGAATCAGGTCCTAAGTCTTGATACTGTAATGTTAGTTCCCTGCTGGAATCTGTTCATGGCAGGACCTCGGTACAGAGTACAAAAAAACCAGCAGAAATAGTTATATTCAACCTCTCTACTTTCCCAGCACTTACCTTCTTCAGACAAATAAATACAGAAGTCAGAGAACTGTGGCAACTAATCTGAAGTGTTTAAACACAGTACCGAGCATTTTTATTTATAGAAAACCTGAGAAAATCAGCTTCTGAGGTTTTCAGCTTCAGCTCTTCCCCTCTCACTAGGAAGTTCCTGACATCTCCCCCAGCCAACTGTGGTGTGTTTAGCCACATAATCATTATCCCTTTGTTTTTTGTGCATTTGAGCTTCAAATATATAAAGACTGTTATCTACAGAAACAAGCTATGTTGTGTTCATTTTAAGTTCACACTGTCAAAGGGACATACTGTGTGTATATCATCATGGAGTTCCTATTTAGACCCTTGTTGTTTGTATGCTTTCTTAATATTTGAATAAGTAAACCTAAGGGAAATTGTCTACAACTCTTGCCCAATGTAACTTGGATATCCTCTTTGTGAGATTAAAAATTGGACTGGCAAATGTAATAATGTGATTGGCATAGTATATTTGGACACCCGATACACACCGCAGAAGACACCCTTTAAAACTTAGCAAAATACTGTGCAAATTGAGTGTATATTAAACATACTAAGAACAGCATATTGACAGATCTGACAGGGTAGGTGTTAATGTGAAACATCAAATGATTTCTAATGTGAATTCAAGGCAATGTCTATAGGCCTAAAGCTATTAATATTTTTTAGCAATGACCTGGAAATAAAGACAAACAATTACTGCTGAGAAAAATGGCAGCATTTTCCATAATGATCAGGAGAGGACAAAGCAAGGTGGGTTCATTCGAGCCATGCATGTTTTAACATAGCGAAGTGTGCTGTAATCTAGAACAAGAAACAAATCACACTGAGAAATGGATAGTGTATGCTGAGCTTAGTTTCTCAGGAAGAGATTTAAGAGTCAGAGTGGGGAAACAATTAAATTGCATATAAGATGTCATGGCAAAAAGACTAAGGCAGTCCTTGGTATATAAGCAACAAGTTAGGGACAGAGCATGGTGCGGGAGGGTGGTTATGTGTATGTGTAACACACTGGTGGAAAGGATGCTGGTGTATTGCATTATGTTTTTGTGTTGCTGTCAGGGGAAAAGATGTCCAGAAGCTGAGAAGATATAAAAAAGAATTATTCTGAAGCTGGGAAAAGTGTTTTGAACTGAGAAACTTTATTTATCCAAAAGCTGATAGAGAACTGCTCTGAATTACCTTCCTGGAAGATGACTCCAGCTGCCAACATTTTAGTCTAGCAGACTAGGTCATAATAGCAACTAATGACTGGCAAGTGAAGCCAGGTAAACTTAAACTAGGAATATGGCAAAATATATAGTAGCCAGGGTAACTAGCCAGAACAACAAACTAGCAAAGGAAAATGAAGGATACTGCATGTATCAACTCTCTGGATCAAGGCAGGATGACTCTCTGCATTAATTAAAATAATTTATTTGGATTAATACAAAGATAAAAGAAAATAAATTGCCTGAGATGTATGGTAGGTCAGGCTAGATGATCTATGTGACCCTTTCAGGCCCTAATATGTTGAAATATGTGAATTATTTTTATTTTTTTCATAAAGACAAAATGTGAAGTTTTCTATGTTTCTCCATTGGGGAAAAACATTTTCCAAGTAAATGTAAAGGACAATGCTAGTTTACAGAAACTAAAGACAGATCTAAAGATAACGATCACCAGCCTTCCAGATGTACTATATTTTACAAAGAAGGCTAAACAATGACTAGATAATTGGTGACTGCTCTTTACTGCAATAATCATCACTGTCACCTTCCTTCTCCTCCTCTCACATTGTATCTACCTGTTGTCTTTCATTTTATATTTGAATTGAGACAGGAATCTTGTTCGTACTAAAATGCAGGCTTGATGCTTGCCTGGAATCTTTTGCTATACTAAGGTATAAATAAACAATAATAAATAAGTACATAATAATAGTGGAGAAAATTACGTGTGAGTACTCTTTTATACATTGCCTTAGATGTTACTTCCTTTCCAATGCTTGATGCTGCAACCAGAGAGTGAATGATCTAAAAGTACCATTATATATTTGAGCCACGCAAAGCAATTCAACTCACAATTCTTTTCAAGTCCCCAGATTATCTTAATATGATTTACGGTTTGCTTGGCACTTTCTAGGAATACCTGTGCTCTCCAAACTTTGTCATTTGTAGCATTTATGTAATAACATAAACTGCGATAAAGTAAGGTAATATATCATAATGTCCTGTCAAAAGGGAAAAGTGGCAGTAATGACGCTTATAATAACAATAATGATGCCAAAAGTTTCCCTCATCCCAAAGCATATAACAAAGAGCTATATGAGAAAGCAGAACTCCTGTGACACCTTCCAGCTTTACAAGCCACTGCAATTCAGTGATTTTTTTCAATAGAAAAACGCAGCATATTTTTCCGTTGTTGAAGTAGACTCTCCCCTAACTAAGCTTTCCCTGCAACTAATTTGTGTATATAACGGTAGTTTAACTGGGTGTATATCAGCTTGCATATGTTTCCCTAGCTTAATTTCCATTCTCCGGGGACTGAATTTAACCTCCTATTTCAAAGGCTTTGTTATTTCAAAAGTATGGAATAAAGTCCCAGTATTTTTATCTATGAACTGACAGTTTGTATGAACACTCCTTCTCACCAACTCATATAATTTAAAGATCTAATTGTTTTTGCATCTGATGAATGGCTACATGAAGTAATACACCTTCTTTAGTTGAATGGTCAAGCAGCCTGCAATTCCACTCGCTTTGTGGGTGTTTTCTTCATGAAACATTTCATTGATCCAGACTTCCTCTTTTGTCACCTCTTTGAAGAAGGGTCAGTTGTTAAAGATCTCAAATCTCCTATTCTCCCACAGATGTCTTTCTGTGGGCTTCTGAAAGAGGACAATGACAGAAGACATGTTCCTTTGTCTGCCTCACTGGAAGGTCCAAAGTTATTTCTTCCGTTCTTTCTCTTTTAAAGCAGTCTTGGAGATGCTTAAAGTCTGAGTCAAAAGTTATAGGTGTGATTTCTGACTATTTCTGCTTAGAACTCAATCTGTTCTGTAGATTCCGCATCTCCTGCATGCTCCAAAGACATTTTCTCCAACTACTTCTAGCAATACCTTTTTAATTTCTTTAAATAATCACTGTATATTGAAAACAGTCAGGAATTGATATTAAAAATATCATTTTGAGTACACAATCAATTAATTTATTAATGAAAGACAAAGCACTTGCACAAAAAGGCATGGTGGTGATTGGTTTTTTTTCCTCTTTTGAAGAGTGGAGATATATGGCTATCTCTTAAATGAAATCTTTTCTCAAATGTGTGCTCAAAGATTTATATCCCAATTGGTTAAAAGAAAAGGTCTAGTGGAGTCTCAACACCCTTTCTATTCAAATTTTGACTAACCCTCTTATTTTTGCTTCAAGTGGGTTCCCTACAGCTTGCTCCAGTAACTCCTGCCTCGTACAGTGGGTCTAGTATTTGTATTTTCTCAAAATCAAATTAAAGGCTGTGGTAGGTGGAAAATAGTCAATCTAGTTTAATGTAGATTAAGTGCATTTACAGATATCAAATATCTGTAAGCCTTCATATTTAAACTTATACACAACATGGACTAATATATATGGTATGCCATATCTCCACATTTTTCTTTCTGTATACTAGACCATGAGCCTCATGATTTTTTGATTTTTTTTTTTCCATTGTTCATAATTACTCAAGGTAGATATGAACGCCCTTCCAACCTTATTAACCAGACTGTGACACTCCAGGTATCCTAGGTTGTGTCTCAACAGACTATCTGATGTAAGGCAAAGTGCAGCCTAGGGCTTCCCAACATCCAGATGAGCACCTCTGCAGACAATGTTGTTGTTCCCATGTGGGGTACACCCATGCATTTCCTTTGCAGGGAGGATGAGGAAAGAGATTGGTCCTTCAGAGTATTTCCCAGTTATGGAGCCCTGAGACACACCCCAGCAGAGGGAACTGGGCAACATGCCCAGACACAGTAGTATCGACAGAGCCTCTCATGGCATATAGTTGTATATCAAGGGACAACAATATAGTGGACCATTGACTACACGTTTTCTCTCAGGCCTGGATCTTAGCTCTTCCCAATTACTCTCATTTAAGTTTAATGCCTAGTATATATAAAGCACTGTATTGCAACAATTTTATAGTCTTCACCAAAAAAAAAAGACTACTTTTGAGTAGTCAATAGATTATTTAATTTCAGTGCTTTTCAATATTTTGGGTAACATGCAACACAACCAGAGACAGGGTAGTGAAAGCTACAGAGTTGTCTTCATGAGCAAGCTGTTAAAGAGTGAGGGTATGACTTTGAGACCAGTTCTTGTCAACATGTGAAATTCATCTTTTTGTTATAAAATAAAAATTCAGAGTAAAGCATAATTTAAAAACAAATATGATATATGACGGTATTAAAACTGAAAAGAGGAATAAAGCACATCTCCAGATATGTATGCATACATATATACATAGAGAGAGTTTATGTCTATAGTCTTTTCAGTGAAGAATCTACCAGTCCATGCCATGTTATTAATTATAAATAGATCTTAACCAAAGGATGTTTGTTGTGTCTAGTTTTAAAAGCATATGAGGTTCAGATATTTATGGGCAGAAGTTTCCACAGTCTGCGTGAGCAAGAGAAAGCACTTTCAAACTGGGACTTGACACTTGCGATATGCATGTATGTCTCAGTTACACAGTAGTCAGAGGGGGTAGGCATGCAGAGAGAGAATATTTTATAAGTCGATATCAGTAAACTTCAAAAGCAGGGCCAATGATGGAAGGGAAAGCCGTTCATAAGGTACAGTGAGCAAGAGCACACCTTTAAAAGCTTGGCAAGCAAAAGCCAGAATGTGATAGATGCTGTAATTCAGAACCAGAGGCCAATGCAGCAGAGATACAGCTGGAGTGATGTACTGCCTGTTTGTGCTGCCAAGGTCTCTGTGAATAAGATGAAGTTTGAAGATCACGTTTCTAGGAGATAGTTCAGCAATCAGTTCTGGATTCTAGGCCAGATTAAACTGCCAAATAAGTAAGTGATCTCTAGGACTATTTTAATTTGAGTTTATTCTGTGCAGAACCTTAATGCAATTCAATTTATATTTTTGTTTTTACAGGACACACAAGCTCATTTGCCCCTTGAAACACTTATTGTGAAAGATTGTTTTTCTGAATGTCTCCCAGGGCAAGTTATAGATTGATTTAAAGGCACATGATTAAGAAGAACACAGACCAGAAGAAAAGCTAGTTATGTGCAGTGTGGGGAGTGAATCAGGTAAGCATCCCATCACGTGACATTACCAATAGCAGAAAGTCACCAAAGAGGAAGGTTTCCTAAAGTTTATAAATAAAATGAGCACAGTCCAGCTGGAAATTTACCTACAGATGTTAGAGGAAATGACAAAATATGTCAGATGTTTTCAGAGGTGTTGTCACTGCAGTCCAATAGGAATCTTGATATCAGTCATCTCCAACAGAATGGATTCAAATCATGCCCATGCAGGGAGATTTAACTTGTTTGCCCGCTAAAAGTTTCTTAGTGCAGTAGCTGTGGTTTTGCTTCAGGTCTGGGGCATCCTGTATAGCACAGAATATAAGCAGAGGGTCATCATCTTTAAGGACAATATCCTTGTTACGGATGTGGATGAATAATTTTACAGTAATTTTCATAAAAAACACTTCATATGGTAACACTGGAAAGATTTTGTTCATTCATTTGGTGGGTTTTTTGGGGTTGGGTTTTTTTTTCTTCATCCAGCTTTTCATTTGTACTCAATACAGAAGGCATTTCATTTAACTCTGTTTGATGACATCACAATATAAGCAGAACAAATCAACAAGAGATTCATCCCCTTCTAAGACTGGTGGGATGAATCATGCTCTGGAGGTGTCTGTCTCTTCACTGACTAGAGGCAGCTGAGATAATTGGCTTAGACTAGATGCGTAATTTTTAAATGGTTAATGTTAGATGAGGTGAATTTTACCTTAACAGGGTGTTTTTAAGGGCAGTGTGTATATAAATGTAATTAGTAATGCCATTATGAAAGTCCTCCATTTAATCAGAGAGATTCAAATGTGATGCTTTTCAATGATAATCAGTATTCAAAATCAAATACCTTTTTATTATGCCAAATACTCATTGCAGGAAAGAATGGCCTGGGATCCGGTGGCTTTTCTTTCAACATCTTATTTACAGATGAGAAGATTCTTATGTTCCCACTGTTCCACTTAATCCTGCAGTGCCTTAACCGCAGCGATCGGTCGGTCTCCCATGCTGCAGTGTGATATTCAGGACTGTTCTACATTTCCAAAAATGCAACTTTAAGGAAAGTAAATTGCTACATTCTGCAGCTGTGATAGAAAAGGTGCTCCAGTATTATGAGTGAAATGGCTCATTCGTCCTCTGTTCAGGCTAATGCACTGAAGTGGTTGCTGTAAGAAAGGTGTAGTCTGAGGGCGTTTTGAAGAAAATAGATTACTGAGTAACTTTCACTGAAAGCAACTGAAAATTCATAACAGTGCCAAATACTTCCAAGCATTAGGCTAGGAATCAAGAGGATTCCAGTTTGTCCATACTCCATGATGTAAACTGGATATCAACTGATCAGAATACCTCTACTAAGTTTTCCATCCATTTATTTTACCGAGGGCAAATCAAGTACACACATACTTAAGAACTAAGAAGGCATTCATTTTTCTTTTGATTCAATTTATTCAATTTATTCTATTACTGAGTAGTGCCAAAGGTAATTTTGAAGCGATCAGGTTAAAATTTATGTGAGCTAAAACAAAGAGCTGGCTTAATTGAATAAGCACACTTAACTCATTAACCCTGTGCCACTGGGACTAATCAGTATGAACCCGGGGCTGCTAATAATCACAAAGGTAGCAAAGTTCTGCTTCTCACTCTTGCACGGAAAAGAAGAGGGGTAGAAACGGGTAAAGAGAAAATAGAGGTGGTCTGTAGGTGTTCCTGGAGTAAGAAGAGAGACAAGACACAACATGAAGAGGGCACAACATGAAGTTATTAGTGCTTGGGTTTCCAATAGAAAATCCTGCATTATTACAAAGATGGCTTTCCCTCCCACACTGAACAGAAGTTATTAGTTAGGAAGTGGAGCAGACAGCTGCTGCTTTCATTGTCATGAGTTATGGGAATATGAGAAAGGTTGGGTAGTTTCAAACAAGAATGAAGAAATACAGTAGATCAAAGACCAGTGACCCCATCTGACCTGGCTTAATATAAAGAGGCACTGGAAAAGGGCGGTGTGACAGGAGTCTCAGTTTCCACTGTTACTCAGGATGCAGGGAGGTGGGGGTTGAGAGGAGTGGTAGGTCATATGTAAATATTTAGAATTCTCAAGGGGGTGTTTAGTGAGCTGTGAGTTGGTCATACCTGCTCCTTTAAGCACCAGTGGGGGCAAATTAGTTCTCATTCCTTACAAAAGAAGAGAAGTCCTTACAAAGATCATCCCCTCTGTTAAAGGTGGAGATGACATTTCATGAAACATTTCATAAACTCTCCAAAGCTGAAAAAGGGGCTTCATCTCAGTGGTATGGTATCCATAGTTTACAAAATAGCTTGGGAGCACTGGGAGGAATGCAGTTGAATATCTGCTACATTCAGAGGAGTATTTGGTGTATGTAAGGATGCTTAATGCTTATGATAACGTCATTGTCTCCTCACTGTCCCAGGGCCTGAATGAGACCAGTGCTCACATGAACAGTCCCTGGCTCAAGCTAAATCTAGGCAAGATGTTAGGCATGTTACTGGAAAAAAGAGATACTTGCCAAAACTACATCACTCTAGGCAGGTTAAAGGTTCTACTTCAAATTCTTTGCTTATAACTTAGAGGCCTCAGTAACCCATGAGCTCAGGACCTCCACATGTGTACTGTACATAGGAGTAGGTCATATCCTAGGTGAAAAAAAGCTACTGCCTTGCCACTAAATCCACTGAAATTCTATATTCTGGGATGATTAGTACCTATTGTTAATTTACTAAGTACACACTTTAGCCCATAACATTTGATTGAATCAAATACTGTTCCTGGGAAAGAAGCAGTTTTTATAAACAATTTGGTTTGAAAATATTCTGGGACAAGGTTTTGAAGTTGTCCAAAATCTATATTTTCTAAGACAGATAATGTAGGTTCCCAGAATTTGCCCTTAGAAAAATAATAATAATTACAAAATTATTTTACATCAAGATTAATTAGGCATTTTATATTTTGAAAACAAAGCACTTTGTCTGAACCAATTCATTTTTCCATATTTTTTCAACAAAAATCATCATGATTTTCAGCTTTCATCTGCAGTCAGGATCACAAAATCACCACTGAAATCCAGATTTGCAGCACTAGTGAGTCACAAGAGACTGCCCTGTCCAAGATCATAGCTGACGTACAGTCAGCTATATTTATACCATCCCTAGCAGATATTGTGATTTAGTCTGAAAGACTCCCAGTAAGGAAGTTTGTAAACCAGGAGTATGTGAGCTGTTACGGCTTACCGTCAGCCTGAAGTTTGTTGGGTTTTGGAGTTTTCTTCTAATGTTCAAGCCCCATCTCCACTGTTGCAAAAGGAGCCGCTTACTTCTTTCCCATCTCTAGTTCTGGAACTACAGCTAACGTGGGTTGAGAGAGGGTGAAATTAGCAGCAAGGATGCTGCTACTGTGGCTGTTGCTGGAGCCCAGGAAAGGAGAGTCTGGCAGCTGGTGTTTCCAGATGCTGGAGTGGGAGGGATTGCCTTAGGTGGGACATTCCCTATAAATCACAATGCCTTGTGATTGCTTTAAACTAGGAGCTAAAGATAAACTGAGTCAAGGAATAGAACAAATGTTCCCCCTCTGCCCTCTTTTACCTAAACAAACTTGTTTTCTTCACACTTTCTTCACGGGTAAAAATTTCTTCAGTCTGCCTGTGTACTCCTGAAATCTACATACTTTTATGTATTCCCAAAGCTTGAGAAACACCACCAGTCCCAAGTTAAATCAAAGAATTACCTTCTGTTCCTCACACAGGGTAGACATCCCAGAAAATGGTCTCTTTGCAACATGATCACATTATTAATTTTTTGTTTAGATAGCAATTCTTAATGCCATAAGAATATTCAGGAATGAAAAATAATTTCCTACCCAGCTTCAGTCTGATTATTCAAAGCTTTCAGCTGGCAGAATACAAGCTTGATCAAATACAGCTTTTTCTGCATTGAGCTTGACCTTCCATGACAGAATTGCACCTTTGGCGTAACAGACGAGAACAGTAAAGATAAGACTAATGAGTTCAGGAAATGGAGATCATTTGATGAGTGGCCTATGAGTTCCCATCCTCTCTTCTAATATTGGTCACAAATTGCATTGTCTTCAAAACAGAAGTCTGTTCTGTTCCCAGTGACTTATTAAATAGACAGTGAAATGATATTCTTAGATAGTACTTGAGATAACCCAGCACCAAGAAAGGGACACAGATTACAGTACGGAACCATGATAATTTCAAAAGTTCTTTAGGAAGCTGCATTCCTTTAAATTGGTTAAGTTTATATATGTTTAGTCTGATTAGAAGCAGAACAATATGTCTTGGACACTGCAGTACTCCTATTCTGGAGAATGACTGACAAGGTAGAAATAAGCCCAAATTTAGGGGAAAAAAATTCACCTGATTTTAAATTTTATATGGAATATATAGGTATAGTGCCTTTAATGGTCGTTAGCAACTGAAAATATGGAATGTGATAATTCCCTATTCATTAGGAGATGCACATTACTGACAAGTTGAGAGCCAGATTTTCAGATGCTGTATCTAAATGAATTAATGCATGTCTGCAAAGTGAGTCCAGATAGATACAGTTGCATTTTAAAATTTTAAAGGAAAACATACCATTATTTATTTAGCATTTTAATACTGAAAAATGCCAAGTACATCCTGCAATAAAACTATTTTTTACTTTAAGACTGGCGTGTTTAAAGAGAGTCGGCTGTGGCCAGTGTCAGTAAGTGTGCTAATAGGATGGTTGACAGCTCCTGTGGAACATTTTCAGGGCAGCCGCATTATTGGTTCATGAAGCATTCCCTCAAATATTATGAGTGACAACAAACCTGGAAATAGTGCAAGAAAGGCGCTTCCAATCTATGAAGACAGCTCACGTTTGAATTCTCCAACACCAGACCATTATGCAATCAACCAGCACTCCATCTGTACTGTAACTGCATGTCACAGAACTGCATTGTCTTCCTGGGAAGTGAGATACATCGCTTCTTAGGACCAAAATATACTGCCTTGAAACTGTAGGGTGTTTGTTTTGTATCTGGCATATGTTAAGCCAGCAACTACTGGGTTAATAATTTTCCTTAGCTTATGTGCCTTTGGGCTAAACTGGACTTACTGAGCAGAATACCCAGAGGTCATATCTGAGTTAGTTTCTCAATTTTCTTCAATTAATTCTAATATTAAAGTGGTAACAGACTGTACTCAGCTTTCAAGGGAACTGCAGGCTTACTGCTGCATAGTTGTTCTTAGTGTTGGTTGAATCTCTGGCATTTAATCTTTGCTAAGGAAACCCAGGTGGGTGCTTTATGCCTCTCCAGTACTTATTTTGCATCTCCCACCCTTCTGCTTTCCTTGCAGAAAAACTTTTAAATGCCATATAACCCACCTGGTTTGTGAGTCTGTAATGGGAATATTGTTTTCCTCAAATGGGATGCAGCATTAAAGCGAGCCCTGAATTGGTGTGGTGTGGCAGTTTAGCACCCTCATGCAGCTTTAGGAGGATTTGTGCCACCGATCAGTCAATATCACACAAGCGCCTTTAGGCACTTCAGTAAAACAACTATTTTAGGGATTTAATCCATTTAGCTTAGATTCCCCTTGGAGGTGGTCAGACCTCAGGACGTAATTACCCTGCTCAACGCGCTGCAGTGCCTCAGTTCTTCAGCTGTTTACCAAACAGGGGGAATCACAGCTTACTTCCAGGGCATGCTATAGAGTAGATCTCAAAACTGGACCGCAGCTGGTCACTCTCTGGAACAAACAGTACTCTTGCACCTCTGCAGATCATGCAGACGTTTAGCTTTTCCTGCCTCCTTCAACCTCCTCACCCTTTCAGCATTCAACATCAAGGGTCTTTACAGAAACAACTCTGCTGTCTTTGTCTTACATTAGTCACTTTTGACTACCACAGGAATAGTGGGAGAGATGGAGACTATCCAAATTGCCATGGTCTGTCCTCACAGCAGATATATTTGCTCTTGAGAAAGTACTAAAGAACAAAGGTCACTCAGAGAATCAAAAATAACAAAGTTGTTGAGGTTGACAAGGACCTCAAGAGACCAACTGGTCCAAACCCCACACTCAGAGAAGGGTCAGCTAGAACAGGTTGCCTAGGACTGTGTCTAGTTGGGATTTGAATATCTACAAGGATGGAGACTACAACACATCTCTGGGTAACTTGTTGCAGTGTTTGACCACCCTCACAGTAGAATAGCTCCTTCTTATATTTAAATGTAATTTCCTGTATTGTAACTTGTGCCTAGGATTTTCACCATATTAACCCACCTCAGTTTCCCAGAAGCTTCTACAGGCAATAATGCACATGAAGAATTAAATTAACCACATGTTTGTCCATGAGTCTATTTGCATAAAGCTTTATAACACTTTTTTTTTTTTTTTTTTTGATTGGGATTGGTTACTTGTTCTCGGTCCCATTGGTTGGTGGTTCCCTTTTAAGGTACCGATATCCGATATGGATAGCCAAAGTATGTGCATTGTGTGCAGAATAGAAGATGGGCAGCTAATTACTGTAGATTCAGTAAACTAAGTCTCAGCTACTACCTTGCTAGTATATATGTGGGGGTACTACCCCTGGCATATATTTTCAGGACTGAAGCTGATTCCACCCTTGAAGGATCTGATCTTTTGGCACGTCAACCTTATAGCTACGAACATAAGATGGAGGAGAGACAAGCTTTGGCAGGGTAGTTTTCTTTCTTCCCTATAGAGGCAAAGGTTAAGATCCTCAGTTCTTTGTTCCTATTCCATGTGCTCCTGATCTTTCAATGACAACAACAAACAATATGCTGATAGCGTATGAATTCTTCTAAATTCAGTGGGGGCTGCCTCATAAAAGAAAAAAAAAGAAAGAGTCCAAGAGTTGGTTATTTGGATTAGAGGACAGTATGCCTGTGTGCTTTTGTGTTGGAGGCTGAGAAGGTGGTTGCTGTGTGGGACCAGAGCCAAGGGTGTGGTGCTGAGCTCTGGCAAGGTTAAATAAGGAGAGAAATGGTTCTCAGCCTAGAGGATAGGTGTGTGCCGAAAGTTTCTGAGAAGCTGTTTGGCATAACTTGGAGGGAGATTTTGAACCATTTCAGGTTGGCAGAGTTTTAATTCAGGAAAGGAATGGAGACAACTGGTAAATGAGTTTGTGGGCGAATAGATGATATACTGGTGGTAAAAGGGCAAGGGTAGACAGATTGGAAGAAGATTGATTGACTAGGGCTTCTTAGAAAAAATGGTAAGAGCCATGGCAGATTAATTACTGTTTTCTTACAGTCTTTTTCATACTCAAGCAACCATTTGTTCCCCTGCCATTTTCATATCCACTTACTACCTTTCTTTCGGAAAAGAAAAAAAAAAAGTAAAGGCAGGAACTTATAAGGTCTTTTTGAAAAATAAGCATGTATGTGATTTAATAATCTACTTTAATGTCATATATGTTCCATAGACAGGGAGGAACAGCACAGCCCATGAAATCAAGTATGATTTACAGCCAACTTAGGGTCATGTCTCCTGAGGGTTCTATTACACTCAGAGAACAATTAAGATGCTTTAAAGATTGCCTGGCTCTTTATTCTTCCAGTAAATTGCTGAAAGGTTCATATAAGGCTGAAGGTGGTTGAATAGGCATTTTCAGCTTTCTAAGGTGATTTTTTTTTTTATTTCCCCTTAGTGGAGGACTGAAGACTGGGAAAAGCCATGGGCCCAAAATAAAATGACAGAAGAAAAGGGAAGAAAGGTTTTATAAATATCATCATGGTGGTGGATAACATCAGTGTATTTTAAATAGAAAATGTGTGGTTGGAGAGGTGGCCTTTAAAATTTTGAAGCAAGTTATATCTCCGAACTTGGTTCCTTACACATATTCCTTTGGATTATTTGTATTGAAAGGAATGTAGTTATTGCTTCACAGCAAATATCCAGCTTTTCCTTCACTTTCTTCTCTTTTTCTGTACCCAGAAACTCATGTACTATGTTATTCCAAAAGAACTTTACCTTATTGTTTCCCTTTAAAAGACTAATTCAAGGCAGCTTAAACCACGTAGGCACCTGGATGTGTGTATTCTGTTATTTACTGCTTTTTTTACCATTTGCCAGTTTGCATTCTTGCCCCTTATTTCACATCCATGGTTTGAGTTTGAGGAGTAGAAGAACAAGATGAAAGAATAACATGAAATTTTTAAAAAACAATTTGCCATTGGCTTTACATATGAACTGAACCTTGGCTGAGTTTTGTTTTGTGATTTTTCTACTTGAGAAATGTTAAGGTTTTTAATATCAGAGATTGTGTATGTCTTCTATTTTATGCTAACGCTTCCACAAATTTAAAGTATCACCGTAAAAATACAGTACATACATGTGTGCATATTTTCCTTACTAAAAGCAGAGGTACTTTTTAGATAATTCATCTTGTGATTGTAAAGGACCTGAAACTTGATTTTATTTAGTCTTTTTTTTTTCTGTGGTCTGTTGTCTAAAGCCTGATCCAAACAAATTTTTAGGTATTCAGGTTAATTTTAAATGCAGCACACTGCTTTAATAGATCAAAAGATGCTGGTGGAGGACTGTCCTTCTGTGGAAAAGACAAATACTCTAGAAGCCACATAGTCATCTTTACAGTGGCCTTCTATATTATCTCGCCTAGACTTAGGAATGGAGAGTCTGGAGCCACGTAGGATGAGTAATAATTTTCCTAACATATGGAAATTTTTGAGATCAAAATAAAATTAAATAAGGAATTAGAACAGAAATATAAAAAATGTTCTCAAATAACTTCAATGAAAAAAAAAAAGTGGGTGTGTCAATCAAAACTTTTCCTTCAACAATTTCAGTATAATTTTTTTATTTTATTTTTTAATTTCTTTATTCTTCTAATGTTAAAATGATGAAGATCCCAAGCCAGAATATTATCACTAAATGACCCACTTAAGTTTTAATTTACAAAATATAGAAATGGAATATTTTGACAATGTTTGTATTTTTTTTTTCTAACCTGAGGCTGGAATAATTCAATAATAATTCCTCACAAATCCCTTCATTTTCCACAAATTTTCTATAGAAACTACATAGATGGCGTCTCTGAGATATTCAGACCAGCACGCAGGTAAAAGTTATCATGCCAAAAAGTTGACACAGAGCTTTTCTGGATCTTCTGGACCATAATCTTCTAGTTTTCACCGTTTTACCACCGTACTATGCAACTCCAAACAGGTTCTTATGTTGTCCGCGTCACTGTAGTATCTGAAAGTCCTAGAGTATTAAGTAACATGAGCGACGTTGTCACATGTGGTTTGTTCTTCCATTTTCTCCCCTTGGGAAGAAACAGGGCGTGCTCTTTTGTTTTGGTGTGTCATTTTCACACATCCATCATCATGTAATACTCCTCCTTCTATTAGCTAACGCAGCAGTACCTTTTGTCCTGGGAGAAACAAACTTCCAATGAAACCGGTACAGCTCCTGAAACGATCCCTTAAAACAGGTCATTTTCATTATCCTTCATTTCCTAGCCATGTTTGTCTCAGCAGCATCCGTCTATCAGCAGGCAATAGTCCTGATGTCTTGCCAGAAGCTGGCACATTCGGGTGGCATGGCTTTACAGTGTTGAAATCCACCAAGCTGATCTACCATGTGCTTGTGACAATTCACAATGGAGGTGACCATACAAGATGTTCACTAGTGGCCCTGCACCTTGATTGTTAATGAATTGTCTAAATCATGGAGAGAGAAGCCCTTCTACCCCCACATCAGCATTATGGCATCTGCATCGCATCAGAGGCTGTCAATGCTGCATCTCATTTGGGTTTACAGTAATACTATCACTATTCATCTAGATTATAGGTACACACACTTTTTCCACACAAACAGTCCCTGAAACTTCCTGTGAAGTAATTATTGACCCTTGGGGAAGAAAAGAGAGGAAGAGGCCTTGCTGGGTTGTTTGTGTTTCTTCATGACATAATATATATTCCCAATGACTTCCTTTCTCTGGAAAAGAAACTAATGAAATTCCTGGCTGAGTTTTCCCCATTGCAATAAAAGTATGTCTAGATTTTTTCCTTTTTTTGAATTTCATGCACGCAACATAGATGAGAGAGATGAAAATGGTTCCTCCTCATTAGGACATAGACACAAATAGGGCATTGCCTCACTCAATATTCCCTTTAACATTAGTGGCGCTCATCATGAATTAGGGGTGTTATAATAATTTATTGTGACTATAACAGCAGTTGTTTTACTTTCTCTAGCCAGCTCCCATTTGGATGCATCAGGCAAACATGGAGTGAAGGATATGGTCTTGTCTTTTTTTGCAAGTAAGGAATGAGACTGAAAGCAGAGACAAAGTGAAATGATTTCCTAAGGACACTAAGAAAGTCGATGAAAAGGTGGGACTAGAGTCCAGGTCTTTTCTTGGCCAGGTCACAGTCCTGTGTATTAAAGCAAAACAAAGAGGTCAGACCTGGACCTTAGAGAGAAGCAGGAAATGAGAATGGAAGGTTGAGAAACAAAACATGGTGCATGGTATTTTCAAATTCAAATGAGAGTATATAACTGTGCATGTGGTTTCTTAAGAAGCTGACACAGGTAAATAATAAGTTCTGAGTTAGGCAAAATGCCCATGCTGAAACTCTCAATCTGCACAAACCTGGTCTCACCTCAGGTTTTGTTATCATCTCAGAATCAGCTTGGATCACTGGAAGGTTCTTAATGTTCCTTGCCTTAGATGCAGCCAGGGCACTATCTCTAAGAAAACTACACCCAGCATGCTTAATTTTAGCAGAAACATCATGTTAACTTTGTTCTGAGAAAGTGCCCATAAATGACAAATTTTCTGTATTTAGAGATGACAAGGTTGAGTAGAAATGAAGAAAAAAGAGAGGTGATTAATACAGTAAATGTCTAGAGGCTATTCAGGGCAAATAGATGAGGCAGTAACAAATAGATCAGGCTTTTCCCTACAAAAACAGGCTACCTTGATCCTGGAGGGACTGCAGCATTGTCGGAGATGTTTTGACCAAGTATCTGATCTGTCATGTGAGGAGTGAAGAATGCCGGAGTCAGGCTCTGCAGATTATGTATCAACCTTCCTGTGCTTGTTGCTGCTTGCACCTGGGACTTTGCCAGGGAAGGAAGGAATGAAAACATCTTCCCTTGTTATGGGCATTTCATAAACGAGGGAACCTTTCTCTGGGTGTGGTTAGGAGAAGACTTGCAGTTGCCCTTTGTGAAAGAGTTTTTGAAGCAGGAAAGGTTCCTATTGGTTTCAGCATGCTGTGGTTCATGGCTGAAGGGAAACCTCAGGAAGTTTAGCTGGCGGAATTAGTACCTCCGGGATGGAAGTGGGATGGGATGTTATTTCTGCTTGTTGGTGGAAAAAAGGCTAAATTTGACATGCGTAGCTGTTGCAATGATTAGTTTGCACGCTTTATCTCCTATGTTTTGGCAAGGAATTACATCCTTCAGTTGGTGGTGTCTGTATAGAAGCATTGGTGTGTGTTCAGCACTTATCTAGTTTTATAGGATATCTGGAACTGGCATCTGAGGTGTCTGTAAGAAACTCTTCTAGTGGAGAAAAGGCTGATGCAGCCTGAATTAAGCTTCTCCTGCTAGACCCTCTTTGAACTCTGCTAGATTTCATCCACAGTTGTATATGTGGTAAAGGGCAGTGCTCTCATCTCTGAACCCCCAATCCCTGTCCTTGGTGACTGACTCCTTTCTTACGCTCTTCTAAACTCAGGTCAAAAGGGTATGAAGCAGGGCAAGAGAAGAAGGGAAAGAAATGTATGTAAAAGTTCCCAGTGCAATGTTGTGGCCAAAAGGTCTAAGGTGATACTGTGATCTATAAAAAGAGACTACTGAGAGAGAAATCTTGGCCTCTCGAAGTCAGAGACAAAATTCCCAATGACTGCAACTGACTTTGGGATTTTTACCTCTCAGCCTTCAGTGCATTGATACAATCTTCAGGATAGAATAGAGGAGACGTATAAAATCAGATATTCCTAGTTATACTCAAATAAAGGCTCACTAAATAAATCCTTTGCACTTTTTCTGACTGGAACACCCACCCCATCCCCCACCCACTCCTAGACAGTATTTTCAAAATGATACTATAACAGGAAAGTCCCTGAGCAAGTTTTTTCCTGATTTTTAGAAAGTTAGGAATGAGAGGATTGTTGGGGAGGGAAGGGACAGGGTGTTGCTTGGATGCATCAGGAATTGATATTCATGTGTCCATTTTAGTTGTTCGGGAATTTACTGCTGCAAGTCTGGTCCTACAAGACTGAAGTGAGTAGATTTTTATTATTGTGACTTTTGTAGGAGAAAGTTTAGCTTTTGACTCGGTTAAAGCTGGTTTGAGGAAAAATAGTCTTCCTAACCCTGGGCTACCACATGCTTGCAGAATGTAATGCACAAAATGGTGTGTTTCAAACCTTTACTGGAAAAATAGTAGCAGTATATATTGGAACATTTTACAGCTGCTAACATAATCACTTTATTTATAACTGTAGTAAATTTGCTTGCTAAAATGGGGTTGTTTAGAACTATTTTGCTGACAGAAATGAGGACAATATGACTCTACGTTAGCAATTAAAAAACATGCTTTTTTAAATAACAAACCAGAAAAAAAGTTAATATTTAAATTATTTTATTTTGACAAGCAAGTGTATAGGATTTTTTTCTTCTGTAAAACACAAGGCATCTGCAAAGTCTGACAGTAAAACAGATATCATTTCTCATATATTTTAATTGGATTCAGTGCTGTTGATTTAAAGTAGTGTATTTTTGTGTCTCATTAAAAGATGAAAGAGACTACGAAAGTTGCCTCTTTACTTTAAAATAAATACTTCCTGGACATGCCTTTTTAGGTGGAGCAGCACAGGGAAATAAACATGATTGAACTGAGTTTTTCAGAGCCAAAAATCTTTCCTGCAATTTAGAATTGAGTTGCAATGGGTACGCCCAACCAAGAAAAGTCTGGGGACAGGTATGAGTTACACTTGCAATTGCTCATTTTGTCACATCACAAATCTGACCTCACCAGTGCAACTGGACCAAGCAGAGCCTGGTAATGGGCTCTCAGGCAGGATCTCTGTGCTGTGCTCCCTTCCAAGTACTGCCATCATAAGTTCTGGCACAATGGCTGCCTTCCTGGCTGGGGTGTAAGGAAGGTGGACTGGAATATGGGGAGGATGTGCCAAACCTGCCTGTCCTTCAGCTGGTTTTGCATGTAAAGAAGCCCAAGAAGGACTGATTGGTGGCCAAGTCAAAGCAGAGCATCTCTAAGCCAGATTTATGGTGGCACAAAGGTACAAACCCCTTTTTGCTTTGTTTTCTCCCTCCATATTTTCAGTGCCAGAAAGGAGGAGCACTGAAACTTGGTTCTGCTTTTGGGCACTGGAAGGTCACATTTTACTTACAGTCTGCTGACAACATTTTACAGCCAGACAGGCACTCACTCTGCCCATTTTCCAAGCCTCATATGCACAAACAGTTCTGAACCAAATGTCATGGGCTTGAAGTTTTACATGTCACTATCAGGCACATGATTTCCGAGGCGAAAGGTGTTAAGAGGCACCACTATGCTACACTACCCAGCTTCAGTTTTGATTTATAGCTTGTGCCTCACCGCTTCAAAACATCAGCAGAGTAACCTCTCTCCTTGCCTGCGAAAGAACAGTCAAAGTCCTGAACATGGTCTTACTTCAGTCTGTGAGTATGTAAGTACATGAGATCAGTGGTGGGGACAAACACAAGCCCTCATTCTTGGTTCTCTTCCCTTTAGCCGTGACCCAAGGCTCATTGGAATTGATGGAAATATTCACACCAACATGCATGAACTCTGGTTTAGGTCTTTCTATACCCACAAAGGCATGACTCATACTGGAAAGGTCAAAATCACACCCATCTACCCCATCTTTCTTAACAGCTTGCTGCATGGATCTGATGCATCAGAGACTGTACACAAAAACCTCTTTTAGCACTGCTGACAGCAAAGTCTGTAAATTTAGCAACATTTCCAGCAGTGACATAGAGATGGAGTAGATGATCCAAGCAGGATTTTCCATCCTTGATTTCCACTTGTCCATTTTTCTGCTGAAACCTGTGAACCAAACTGTTAATAGCCAGAGGCCTGGTAACTTGGCAGGTCTGAAAGAAGCTGGTGTGGGTAAGCCTGCATGGGCAGACCGCAGATTTGACATCCGGGTTTTGATCAGATCTGAACAAGAATTCTAATGAATCAGCACAGGTATTTACCACTGTTGGACAGTTATACTAAACATGCTTGGGGCTGGTTAGTATCAAGATAGGTACCTTCCAGAGGAAAATAAAGAAGAAAGAGAGAAAGAGGGAACAAAAGAGGCACCACTCCTTCTTTTGAATCTGTGATAAATTAAAGCCCAACATTCATTAAAGAATACATCTCTGCTAAAATGTCTTCTCCCAGATAAGAAACATGTAACTGAGGTACAAGATCACTTGTATTAATTACGTTGAAACTTGCATACCTAATCCTGATACAACTCACACGGAAGATATTAACAATATGGTTTTAATATCAAATAAAACTATGTTTTATACCATAGCTAACAATGAGAAACAGTATTATTAGTACTATTATTAGCAGATGTTATTTCTGTGTCTGTACCTGTGAAATGTTCATTCTTGAGCTTCTGGCATGTGGGTAGTTTGGTGAAAAACTGGGGCTAATTTGCTGGGTAGGTCCTTTACTCATCTTTCTGTAAAATCTTTTTTTGCTTTTTTTTTTCTTTTTCACTCAGCATAAATAGTTCTTGTAGAATCTGCACCTAAGGGTGCCCTTGTTACTGACAAGCAACACTGCTAAGAAGATCAATTACTTTTATCTTTATTCATATAGTTTTTAGTTGTATTCATCCATTTGTGTGCTGGTAGCCCAAAGCAGGACAGCAGTTTTATTTTGCTAAACATTTTACAAACATTTAAAAAAGTCCCCCCCACAATGATTTAACAGCCTTGACTTACATCTTACTTAAAAACCTTATGACCTTATGATGTGAAAGTCTGCTGGGGCCCAGTCCACCTCCAATTAAATTTGTCAATGAAATGCCTCTTAGCAACTGAGGCTCTGAATTTCTGGCAAGACTTCGGGATGCTTCCTTTCCCCTTGTCTGACTTGTGGAGCATCAAAGCATTTTGCAAGAATACTCCGGTGGACATAAGAAGGAGTAAAGAAGACGCAAGGCCAAGAAAGGTCAAAGCTGGATATTTCCCCTGTATCCTTAGGAGGCAACTACCTCAAGTAGACCTGGTCCTGCATAATCCAAGGGCCAACCAACTCCTTAGACCCTGTTCCTGTTTGTAAGAGGTATTTCCTATACATTCAGCTCTTTGGTGCAGAGCAGAATCCATACTGGAGGAGATATAAAGCTCCTGGAACATGACAGTTTAGAGCAGTTTTGCTGGTTGTGGTCACAGATCTTCTGTGTTGAAATGCGTATCATGGACCTGACTAAAAGGACTGGGTCACTCCATGCTTCTCAGTTTGTGGTGAAGTACAGAGAAGAAAATGGGTAGAAGTAAGATATGGCCAAGTTTAACTTATACAGAAGAAAACAGTGAGGATGACATGAACAATTTTCCGAATATCCATAATGGAGAGACTGTGGTTTGCACATTCAGAGTTAACTGACAGTGTGTGGCTAACACAGTTTGGAATAAATGGGCAATGTAAAATATACATGATCTGTTGGTTTCTCTGCACAGCAATTTCTTTGATGTTTGCTGTAGTGTCTATTTATAAAATTTGTGCTTGCAGGTGGGACAACATGTGATTCCTTTCCCCCCCTACAGCATTTCAAGGTTTTTGTTTCCTTATCAGATTTTCTTTAAAATTAGGAGAAATACAAGAAGAAAACCCTAGCCCTTCAGGGCCAGTTGCAAAGATCCTTTGTGCATGTTTTCATGCTGTTGGGTGATGATACAGCTACAGTTTCTATTCTGAATAAAATGTTAAGACTTTATAACAAAGGAGACAATGCTTTGAGTGTCACTGTCCCTGGACAGAAGAAGAGATCTTTTAACCCTATGCATTGGACTATCTTATGTGATGACGTCAATTGTCAATATAAAATGTATTTGATGTATGTTTTTATTGCTGTAGATCTCAACAGTGTTGGATGAAAAAAAAAGTGACGAGTGGCAGAGGAATTGTTCTGTGTAATAGTTAATAAAAAAAGGAATTAAATTAAACAACCAACCAAGCCTCATCATTATTTTGAAGGTGGGAGCAGAACAGGAGAGTCAGGAAGAAAGGAAAGGTTAGGAAGAGCTGAACTGGGAAAATGTCTTTGCAGAAATTAATAAAAAATAAATAAAAGGGTTTTGAATATATCAAGGTGTGCTTAGAAAATAGTAACAAGAGCACAAGGGGAAAAAGGAAATAGTTCTAACAACAACATCATAGCAAGATACACACTTAAGAATACCTAGAGCTTAAATGTATAGCTCTTCTGGGAAATTACACACTGGAGTTACTGCCAATAATGCCCTCTTCTGGCGATGCTATTGCAACTAAGTCGGCGTGTCAGTCATCTCAGGACCCTGCATTTTCAATGTGCAGGGTGAACTCAACTGTAGTCAGGGAGAGACTTTTATCTGAGTTAAATGTCACAATCCCCTTTTTTTCCACCCTCAGTTCCAAAGACTAGCTGTAGGTAAATTATTTTAATAAGGTAAGAGATACCACAGTACAGTTTTCTTTTCTTTTTTTTTTTTTTTTTCCCTTACCCCAAATAATGCTCTCTATGTCATCTGTATATTTATGATAGCTCAAAGACATGGGTGTGTGGATCTAATTAAAAATGTGAAAGGGTTTAGCAGCCTGCTGCTTCCCTGTGAGTCTCTTGTTGCCAACTCTTGGCAGCTCTGCTGTCACTGAGCCAAATGTTTAGTCTTCAGCTGAACTACTGCCAGTGAGCTGCACTGCATTCTGGGACCATAGAGCCTCGAGGTACTGTGTTAAACTATCTCACATAAGGATGTGCAGTGAGCTGGACTTCATATTCAATCACCCAAAAGAAAAGTGAAGGAGAAAGCCCACTTTTGCCTGGTGAGCCTCAACATCGTCTACGACACAATGACCAATTCCTTCAGGAATTTGCATGAGGGAAAACAAACAGTTTCTTGAGGTGGATCAACCCATGCATTTGTTTAATGTGCCTATGCAGCAAGGGTAGTAGTTATATTTAGCAAATTTAGTTTAAATTGGTTGGTCTGGATACAGAATTAGAAAAAGAAATAATAAAAACCTGGCTTTCTGCAATGGGAGTCTGGCCTCCAAGCCAATGCCACGTGCTAAATAAATATATTCTGATTCAGTTCTGGGTATCCTTAGCAAGTATAGGGCAGCTTGGTCCAAAGTAAAAAAAAGTTTGGCATATGTTCATTCCAGCAAGCAGCAGGAAAGCTATGTTGATAGAAACGTGCTTAGCAGAGTTGCATTGCTTAATAAATTCAGGTATAATGTGGAGATAGATAGGGTTATAGGCTAAGCTGGCCTGTAGGCTTTGATCAGCGCTCCAACTCACATAGGGCTTAGAGTGGACTGGAAGAATTGCCAGGTCTCATGAGTCAATGATGGATTTCCAGCAGATCAGAATTAAATTCTCCTTTTAGCTGTTCTCCCCGCACTCTTTTCTGCAAGGGAAATTACTTCTGCTAACAGCAAAGCGGTGTGTGTCTTCCTGATATTTTCTTTCTCTTTTCTATTTCTCCATTGTCCCATTTCTATCTTTTGTTTTCATGCTCTGCTCACCTTCACACTATTTTATTTCCTTTCCTTCCCTTCCCATCTCTCATTTTTAGTCCTTGCCTAAGATTTTTTTGCCTCATCTGCCTGGATTTCACATCAACTCTTTTTCCTCAACTTTTACTATCCTTTTCTACTGCTTCCCTTCACTGTCATAACATTCTGCCTGAGAGAACGAATGAGCCACCTCTAATGTTAGTCCAGGGACCTAGCAGACCAATTCTGTTGCACTTTATTTCTTGAAATATTTTCTTTGTATGTTTCTGAAACTAGCACAGTGGCAAAACAATAACTGGGTGCTTTTGATTGTACTGTTGCTCCAACTCTTAACGTTGGGTATTTAAGAATAAAACTACAGTAAAAGAAATGTTGGCTTAATATCAAATACTTGTCTGCATCCATTCATAATACTAACTATAGATTAGACAGAAAGCACTAAAGGGGCAGAGAGAGAGAAAAAAATAAACATTTACACTAATGATCACACATTGTTTGTAAAAAGGCATTTAAAGAAGTAGAAGCAGGCGCAAGTGTGCAACACACCTGAACTCCACCTCTTTGATCTTTCCTCTCGGGTCCTTTTTGTTGCAGTGGGCCAGCTATGGGAAGGAGGCAGGGCTCAGAAGCCGCTTGGCATCCAGCCCAGGCTTTGTGGGCCACTGGAGAGATGGATAGCTAGGTGCAGAAGTGCCCTGAGGCAGGTGTTAAAATGTTGTTCCTAGTTCCTTGGTGGTAATCATTGCAAAACAATCCTGTCTGCTCTATTCGTATCAACAAGCTGCTTTCCCTGGCTCGTTGCTAAGAGACAGGACTGTTGCTTACAAGTTGCTTGGTGCCTTAGACTTTCATAATTTATAATTTATTATCTTAGCATAAAAATTTGTGTTGGTTTTTTTTTTTATTTTATTTTATTTTTCCACCAACCCAATAATTGTCACATAAAACAAAGGTCATGTATCTACCAGAGTAGCAGTTGCTCTTATAATATACTTTGCCTTTGTATGGTTTTAGTTCTGTGAAAAGAAAATGCTATTATAAACTGAAGATGAATATCATTTTTGTCCATTAACTTCTTGCATTATATGACTGGTTAGGTCAATGGATTCCCTCAAGATTTCTTCACTATTGAAAACATGTTTCTGTCCAACCAAGAAGGAAATGAATGGAAATGATTTCAATTATCACACGAGAGACTTCGGCTCTTCTTGCTCTACACTTCAGCACCTAATAGTTCAACTCATCAATCCTACTTTCACGAAGTTCAGTGCTAGAGATGTTTAACCAATGCCAGAAATTACTCTTGTGAATTAATCTAGCTTTGTGCATACACAAACCTTACCTTGCTAAAGTGTTTTGTACTTAACACTAGTTAAATCAGCTCAGTGAGGAGTAATGCGAAAGTGGAAATGAGAATAATTTGCAGACTTGTTAAATTGCAAAATAACTCTGTCACAGTTCACCAGTTTAAAGAAAAAAAAAAAAAAAAAAAAGAAGGAAAAAAAAAGAAAAAAGATTAACTTATTATTATACTCCCAGGTGGAAATTAAGGATACCAACCTGGGATTAGGAGTCACTAGCTGGTGTTGTGCTATTAAACTAACGCATATTTAAGAGCTCTACCAATATACAACCGTCAACTACATTGCTACTGTAAATGCTTTAAAAAAATGAAGGCAAAGTCACTTTCCCCCCCTCATTTCAGTGACTTGTTTAGGCAAGTTATAATCAAGAACTGCATCATACAGAGCTCTAGAAATTGTTACGGAAATGGCCTGCTGCAGACAGTTCTCGCCCTGCAAAGCTTGTGAGGAAGTGTCTATCCAGCAAAATCAAGACAAGTTTTCCACCATACCTGACCTTTTTCCATCCAGCAACACCAGTGAAATTGTGCTTGCAAGTACAGGACAACACAGCCGGGGTTAAGGCACATACCAGCCCACCTTGTTGTCCTAGCTAGCTAATGTAAGAAAATTATGTGATCATGTCCTATGATGACACCTACATTTTGTGTTGCATGTGTACTCTTGAATGCTTCAGCAGCTTAATTCTCTGTTACTTCTGTATTAAGCATGCCAACCAAGTGTATTTTACTCAGTCTAAATACATTCAGGAGTTGGTCCTCTTTCCAGTTAAGTCCACTTATGAGGTAGCCATGCCGATGCTGATCAATGCCTCAGATCACTCTCAAAAGCCCATCCAATCTGTAGTCAGAAATTTTCCATGATTTCCAGCAGTTCATGAGAAATATAATTGTTCTCAATAGTGTGATGAAAAATGCTACCTCCAGTTTAGAAAGACAATACAGATACAGCTTAAATAAATGGGATGCCAAGAAGATCTTGTATGTTCTTGAAATCTTCTGAAACCCTGCTCACTAATTCTGATGTATCTCCTCCTAGCCTTAGTGAGATGCTATTCTGTTATATGTGAAATTTGAGTGACATGGAGTTTATTTGAGGAATTGAAGTGAAGAGGACATTTCCCTCTTGTTTTCCGTGTTTATTAATATCTTTGGCAATTGTACCTAATTTCCAATAAAACTAGGGCACTTTATACACATGCAGGTGTAATGCCATGATACATACCTCCTTTATATAAGTTTATGTTAAGTAATTATTACTGCTAAAACCATTCACTCAAACATCAGACGAGATGAATAGGGAGGAGGAATATCATTTATTCATTAACCTTCCAAGCAGGGCACTCCTGTCAATTCTGTACATGTGTCACAACACTCCACAGAACCAGCTGGAGGATTTTTAGTCCAAGGAAAGGGTGGACTCACATCCCTACAGTCTAAGGAACTCATCTGTTACAGAAAATTCTGACCAAAAATCACCCTTGAAAAAAATATATATTTAACCTGTTCTATTTTGCAGGGACTGAGGGGGACAGTTAGATGGCAAGAACCACTCACAATTTCTTAGGTAACATGAATTGGAAAATGCATCAACAATAATATGTCTGCAGACCATGATTCTACCTTCTGAAAGAGTAATTAAAAAATTTGAAGGAATATTTCCTGTTTTTAAACTCTTGTGGTTATTGGGAAAAAACAAATAAACAAAAAACAAACAAAAAAACCCCCAAACCAACCAACCAACCAAACAAACCCCAGATTTATGGTTGGCTGCTGCTATTTACGTTCTTGGGGGAGCAACAGGCACCAAAGGCTTGAGAATCATTGTAAAAGCACAAAAGAAATAAGCTGCAAAATGTGTAGTTAAGTGGCAAATTTACCATTTAGTCCTTAGGTTAAGTCTGGTGGGAGAAAAAATCTGAGATACGATCTTATGATTAATTTTGCTGAAACCCACATGTGAAAACATCCAGATGTTCTCGAGGGATTGTCATCTGTGGTTTACACAGGTATGTCAAGTCCATAGTCTAATCTAGAGCTTCATCTCTGGGACTCTGCCAGAAATATGATAAATTATTCTATCATAAAAAAATCAATGTGTATTCAACAGGCCAGATCTTGGGGTTCAAAAAGGAAGGGCTGATGGATCATTATCTAGGTACAGTCCATGCATTAATAGGTTCATTTGTAGTTTATCAGGACAGTGATAACTGATCAAACAAGTCATGTGAACATCTTAGATTAAATAACCAGCAGAAAGTAAAAATACTCTGAGTTTTCAACAGGTCAGTTTGAATATCCCTCAGCCACTGATGCTTTTTAAAGGCTTTGATTTTTTTTCATTAATTTTTTTCCCATCTAATCTATCTCTTGCCTTGTTTGTATTAAAATCTCATCATAAACTGGGGAGGGGAAATTGGTCTGTCGGACTGCAGCTCAAACATGCTGCTGTGTCAAGAAAGCCCTCCTGGCAGGTTACAACTTTTGGGTGAACAAAGGAAATGTTTCTCTGTTGTTTGTAGATGCTCTGCTTTCACAAGCAACTAGTATAATTTATCTAAAGTCAATAAAAACCTTGCTGAAAATCAAAACAGTTTATAAATGGAAGCATTTGTTTGAAGCTCTGCTTTAAGGGATTAACAAAACAAAACCGAAAATATAAAGCTCATAAAAAATCACAGTTTCTTAATCACCTGATTAATTTTTCCTAGGGGTTACAGGAGGCTCTCCTGAGAAGCTACGTGGTCCTGTGCTGTCCAGCAGGAACTCAGCACCTTGAATACTCAGGACCCTCTTCAGGGAAATGCCTGAAGAATACAAGGGAAGGCTCTTCACTGCTCCCCTCTCAGGCAAAATGCCCACTGAATTCAATAGGATTTTTTCATGAGTAAGTCAAGCAGGATTTGGCTCTGGAAGGACATAACAAGATTGAACAGACTTGGTTCCCAGTAATGGCGTCCCATTGTGCTGTGGTATGGTAGAACATGCAGTGCTGGAGTGCATTCTGTCAGTGCCTCCGACTTCCAGAGGATATTGTAATATCTCATTATTGTAAACTAGAAGAAAGGGATCTGGTAGAATTAGGACTGGAGATTATTGTAGTGTTTTTCAGTAGTAAAAAAAAAGCAAAGAAATGTAGCCATTATGAATACAGGATATTAATAGCTTACATTTACTCTGTAAACTGTCTTTAATTCCAAGCAAGATGAGGCAGATGACATGTTTCTCAGCAGTGCCTAGTGGCTCCATTCTAATTTATAGATACGTTACTAAAAGTGTGACTAAAAAGGACCAGCTTGCAAGTTGTTGATTGTGTCCTGTGAGGGTCTAAGTGATTTACCTCTCCTTGATTTCAATGACTCTACAAAGCTGGCATGTTATGTTGGATTTGGGAAGTGACGCATCTGAAACAGGCCTTACAAAGCACCTTGAGGACTTGGCATAGGCGACAGGGTAAAGCCTGGTATATTCCATGCCTCAGCTCTGCGCATTCCATACGATGTGAGTGAGCTCTGCCCATTCGTAGAGCAGGCTGTGGTGTGCCTTGGGACCACTCCAGGAAGGAGCTCAGGCCATGCTTTCTTCTGGGTACAACTCAAACTTTATGCCTGGTCAAAAGCTTTTGTCCATGTGATAGAACTAGAAAATGAATAAGAACATAGGCTGGACATTGAGTGAAAAATGTTTGCTCAGAATATGGTTTAGACATGCTCAGTTTGCACCTACAAACATACAAGTCTTACCTGCTCATACAAATTCTAGAACAAATATTTCACAAATCCTGGTATTGTGGTGTAACCAATTTGCTGTAGACTTCTAAGAGACACTGGATGAAGAGCAAGCGTGTCTGGCTTTGCTAGGGTATCCTGGTAGAAATGGGAACAGCTGCCTGATTACGGGGTAGCTCTGGAAGATTTTAGGTGGGCCCATAACCCCACCTCAACTGTGGCCATCCTCATCTCTGGGCCTGTTTATCTGAAGGAGGTCCCAACAGGCACAGGAGTTGCTCTAGCCCTCAGAAAGCTGGAACTTGCCTGTAAGAAATATCTCTGAATGTGGTAGTCAAAGGACTGGGTGGATCCATGTGATTTTTATGCCACCCTAGTACAAACAAAAATCAATGCTTGTCCTGTTTTGGGTATTTGCCAATTTATAAAGCTCTTGCTGTTCTCTGGTCCAAAACAATTGCATTTGTGAGTCCTTTGACAGACTCAGAGCACATTTCTGAAAAACACTCTGAAAGGTCTGTAGGATGGGATGTGTGCGTGTGTGTACACACACACAAACAAAAATTGGTAGGCTGAAAAGTGGAAAGTACCAAGTAGTCAGTGGAAACCACAAGGACCAATATGACTTAGTGATATTATTTTAAAAGAATATACTATCTCTGCATTTACCGAGTCTCTGAGACTGTCAGAGGTACCTGGAAGGCATAACATGAGCTTTTATTTAACACAGACCTATCTCTGATGTGCATTATTAATTGATATTTATAGAGAAGTACATTAAGACTGATCTGGGTATGGACAGTACTATAAAGCCATAAATATATTTAGCTATTTTTTATAGTTCTTTAAGATCAGTCACCAGAGACAGAGAATAATATATATTTGATATGAATAACATCTGTATTTGTGTCTAAATAGAGGAGGAAATGCATCTGCCTTCAGTAGATCCCTCTTTTTAATGTTTCAGCCTGCAAGAAATGCACATTAATAGCAGCTTCTTCCCTGAGGAAGGTTTTGAACTGGAGTACTTGAGAAGAAACTTACAACAGAGCAGCCTAAAGTGCCACCCAGTCCCTTTTAATTAGCACATATAAGTCCCCCTACATCCAAGATATGATTGAGAATTTCTGCCATTTCATTTTAATATCAGTGTTATATGCTAACGTTTGTCAGACTAAGCTAAAAAGCCACTTCTTTTTATGTTGTTTCCCACATGCAGAGCAGACCTCTTACATTTTTGTTGGCTGCTAACGTACTAAGCGTTTTTTGGCAGCGTGCGGTTCTGGATTGAAGCCATGCATGCAAGTCTTCCACAGTAAGTATGGCCCAAAGGATTAGAGATCAATGGATTTAGTTATCTGGTGAAGTTCCCCTGCCTCTCTGGTGCTATTAAAAGGTTTTGCTATTGTAACGAGCACCAGAACTTTTCATTTTAAACTTGCCCAACTGAGGCTTCCACTTAGGCTGCAGAGTGTAAGAAAGTTAGTGGACTTCTGCAGGCAGCTTTACTGTCATGCCACTGAAATACAAGTCCAAGAAAAACCCAAACAGATATTTCATATATTTGAAGACAAAAATTATGCATGAAGGGAGGGAGGGAGGGAGGGGCTGGACTTGGGGTGGGAGGGAGTGGGGGGGGCGGGAAACCATTGCAGTGTGCTTTCTCGTTATAATCAGAGGATGCTGTCTTAGAGAAAATTGCTTTCTAATTAGTTCATAATCAAATCCTGAGAAATGGGGTAGAGCTTGTTTGTAAAAGTCTGTTATCTGAAGCACCGCAAGCCTGAGGGAAAGGAATCCTCAGTCCCAAGAGCTCAGGAGCCTCCAAACCACAGACCTGGCCTGCGGCAGGGCTGCCATCGGCTCTTGGCTGAGGACTAGTGGAACTAGTGACACTGCCCATTGCTCCCTGCTTTGCCACTGGCTCCGGTGCTTTTGTGTGATGTTCAAAGCTACTGATTCGAGTCCCAAAATACCCGCTTCCTCCCCCTTCCCTCCGCAATGCGAACAGCTGCCACCGAGATTTTCTCTGCAGTGCATGTGTGGAGATCCCTCCTGTGTTTGGCGTCCCCATACAGCAGAAACGTATCATAAAGCCCCTCAGGATTTGGCCCATGCTGTGTGTGAATATCTTGGCTTTCAGGTCTGAGGACTAAGCAGTTTTTTATTTTCTTTTTTTAACCATGGAACTTCCTGGGGAGAGAAAAGCCTGAACTCAGCTGGTTTAGCATTGTCTTTTTAAAGGTGAACAGAATAAGCCATTCCAGGCATTTTCCTTCATCGTGGACTCTTGTTAGTAGGCAACCATACAGCTCAAGTTTGTGTCTACCCTATGTATATAGGGATTGGGAAGGCAAAAGGGAACTCTTCTACTCTTTCCCACTGTCTTTACCAAGGCCTCGGTACAGCTCCAGGCACTATTCCTCTAGCTACCAAGCTTCGTGTGGCTAATCTCTCCAAGAAGGGAAGTTGGAAGAAGAAAATTATGGGAGAGTAAATTCAACTTTCCCACCTTTGTATTAGCAAGCTGCAAATAATGACACATATTGCACTGTCACAAGACTGGATGGTAAAAGCTGATAAAACATCATTGACCGCAGAGGACAGATTCCAGCTTGAGCCATAAGTTGACACAGTATTAATTCTGTCCCAAAGCATTTTACTGTTCAGAGATACAGTTCACATTGCACTGTATATTTATGAAATTCTTTGCTGCTGAAGTGACCAACACACATCAAAATAACCCCAAATTGTACCAAGATGACCCTCTCACACCATGGTTAAAGCAAGTGTCACCAACAGCAAACCATCCACAACTGTTAACTCAAAGCCTTAGCAGGGTGACAGCCAACTTAGCTCAAACACTAGCACCAAACTAAAATATAAACCTAGCAAAGGAAGGACAACATAGAGTGGAAGAGGGCACCAGTCCTGAGAGGTGATCTGGTTTTGATAAAAAACTCACTACTGATTTCAGGATTTTGTTGTCCATGAAAAATGCCCTCAATTGCCAGCTGTCCTGAAAAGCTCTTCAAACATAGTAAGTGTGACCAGAGATAGACTATCAGGCTACTGGGCTCCCTAGGGAAGCCACACAGTTCTGTATTGCAGAGAACAAATTGTAAATGTATTTTTCATTAGGGCAGCCAGATAAAATAAGAACTAATCCAAATACCAAACTAAGTCCAAAACCTTTGCAAGAGCTCAGATAAACACCCCCTAACTTATCCATGCAAGTATTGTTTGGCCATAAAAGCACTCCTCTAATTTTTCTGGTGTCCCAGACTCCTAAAAATAATCCTGTCCTGCAAGCATCTGCCATTCCAGGTTGATAAAGGTACTTTGGAGCTTCAATTCACACAATCTAAACTTTTGGAGTCATATCCAAACTGAATTTATGAAACCTCTGCAGTTTTAGAGGTTCACCCTTTACTTTTTTTTTTTTTTTTAGGTGCTTCTAGATTTGCTCATTATCAATAAAAAACACACCAAGAAGTCTTCATATTCATTTTCATATCTTTCTGAGGCTCTGAAAATTGATGTGTACATATAAGCTGCTAAAATAACTACCTTTCCTGTAGCTAGAGTGCACTTAAACAGTTTTCCTCATGACAGTCTCTGCTACTGCAGATGGTTTGAAGCCAGGGAGGCAAATGGGGATCTGAACTTTGTCAAAATTGGAGCTGGTCTGTGTCTGAGGTTTACCTCAGCACAGTATAGATGTAAGAGCCAGCCAAATACCTCAGATCTGAATGCTGTCTGCTTGGGGGAGCAAGTGTGCCCTGAAGTCTCTGTTCCCGGCCATGACCCTTTCTCATTTGTGTTTCCATTCCAAAGGCAGCACCCAGCCCGTTACAGTGCACTCATTGTCAGCATCTGCAGGTGTCTCCAGATAGAACTCATCTTGATTTTTTTTCCCTCTTCTACTTCATCTCTTTTTTAAAAACAAAAATACCCTTTGTTTTAATAATCTTTCCGCCATCCTTTTATCAAGTGGTTGGCTTTAGTCTGCTCTAACTGAGCTTAGAAACAACTATATTTACTTTTCTTTTTTTTCTGTTTTTTTGTGCTTGACCGTTTCTTACTGCTTTTACTGCAATGACCTCAAAGTCCTAAACCATGCAAACAGACTTGAGAGCTGTGCAGCACTGTCAGGGGCCATAGACGGTGACAAAGAAAAGCCAGCTGAAGTCAGCCTCTCTGCCACTTGCTCCAACACGAGTGTTGCTAGAGGAAGAAGAGCAGAATTAGGGCCATGACATGGTGGCTAGAAGTGAGGTTATTACACAATATGTACAATCATAAAGGATTCTTCCCGTTTCCTCATTAGGGTGGGAAAAGGAATCTCAAAAAACCCCATACATAGTGTGATCTAGCAGCAAAGGATTTAATGAAAAGAGGTTGTCTGGTCCTTTACTAAATGACATCAACTTTCAGTTTTCTTTTGTTTCTTACTTACCGGTCGGGGAATTGTATTTAATTTAAGATATTTCTCAACAGCTTACAAAGAAAACAAACCTAGAAGCAAATGTCCAAACCTGTTTTCTTCTGGTAAGTGACTCATACTGATATTATTCTCAGCCCGTATTTATATGTTAATGCAATCATACCTATGTCCTTCCCCTCATTTCCCAGCATGTCTTCTTTCACCACTCTTCTTGTAGCACTCCCCAAAGGTTTCCCTGTATCAGTCCACAGTGACTGATTTACACACTAGAAAGTCTCTGAAAGCATAAAGATGCATCATGCATAGCACTGCCTCAGTTTAGAGCAGGGACATGCACAAATTAATTCCCATGATATTTATGGGAACTTAAACATAGAGGGGCAGAGAATTAAAAACAGGGATGCTCCCTAGCAGGCAGGGAGACTGCTGGCTAATATACTCCCTTGGATGAAATCTCACCAGGAAAGTGTTTGGAGCCTAACCCTAGACTTCACATGCCAAGTTCTTCAGTCTGGTGCTATGCTAGATGTACCAGTCCAATCTGTGGCAGTGCGTGACTCAGCCAGACCTCACACAGCTGAACTGAGCTTGGAAGCCTCTGCCTATGAATTCCTGGTTTAGACTTCACTTTCTCTGCCTGTTTTCTATTAGCTCTGTGGGTTTTCAGGCTTTTATGGCAATCCTCTGACTGAAAATTACTGCTGCCCAAGACAGCCTGACTGCCAACAAGGTTGCAAACACAGAAGATCTTTTTCAGTAATTCTTTGGGCCATGAAAGGTTGGTTATTTTCAAACTTTTCATTAAATGTACATTTCTGAAAGCTGAAACGTTAATTTCCATACACTCTCCTTTTTCCTCTCTCCCTCTCACTTACTCTCCTTTTCAAGCTGACATCAAGAATTCAGGCAGAGAGAGAGAGAGGCAGTGAGTGCAAATATATTTTTCATGTAACTCTACTGAAGTCAGGGAACTTACACTAAGGAAAATCTGGGGCCACTCTGTTTATTTTCTTATTCTGGGTTTGCTTAATTTCATGCCACTTAAAATTACATTTAATTGCAGCAGTTCTCTATTTCATTTTCAGTCACACTCCTTTCCCAGCATGTTCCCCAGGACATTGGAAGAAGAGAAAGGCTGAATCAGGTTCGAAAAATGCGAATATTTCTGAATGTGTGGACACTTCTCACTTCTCAAGTGTGGGAGGAATATTTTACTGCCCACCTACCCATCACTCAAATGTCTCGATCAGGTTATTGTAATAAATTAACCTTAGGAATAATTATCTGAAAAGAAGAATTCTTTTCCTGCCTCAAAAGGCACATCTATTACTATATAAGCTTTTTACTAGCTTTTTTGAAACTTTTTTACCTAGGTATCATAAGCCCAGGTTGGTTTCAGAAAATAAATTGAGGAATGACTAAATCCTCTGAGGCACCCACTCCTCAGGACTTGACCTGAAGTTGTGTTACTGGCAAATAAAACTCTCACTCTACTCTTTTGAAACACGCATTTTGAAACAACAACTTATACCATATGAGACATTTGTACTCTGAAAGCCAAGGCCCCGACATGTGGCCAGCTCTACGTGGGCTGGGGGGAAACACAGATCAAGGATTTTGCGAAAAAGCCTCTTGCAGAGGTTCCTTGACACTCATCAGCACAACCTCTTGGACCATATTCACTCTTAATTTCATTTGCAAATTCAGTAAACACTCACATGGTGGAGCTTAATTCTCTTGAAAGTTCACGGCAAGCAAATTTCAAAGTCACACATAGGCATTCACATGCATGAGTAGTCACATAGGAGATTGCTCATTCACCAAGGAGAGAAACAGTGCCACGTGACTTATGGAAGCACTCGTAACTCAGTTACACATCTTGAATACTGTATATGGAATATTTGGAGACAGCTGTTCATGATTAACCCAGAAAGGTTTTAAAATATTTACATTCTTCCTTGTGGCCCTGATTCAGCAAGGTACGGAGGCATATGTGTAACTAAGCAAATAAATAGCAGATCATAGTAAGGAAAGCACAGTGTGAGGATATATAACCGAGACATTTTACTTCTCCTATTAATTCTGTCCCCTTTCAATGTACAGACAGAAAGAAATTTGGTTCTAGAAAAGATATGGGTAAGGAGAGGACAGTGGCCTGGAAGTGGAGTAGTATGACCTCCTTCATGGATCAGTGCTGGCCCTTAGAAAGGTGGAAAAAGTCACACAAGAATAGAAAGCATGTAGGATGGTTTTGAAAGAAGTCCCAGGTTAATATATTTTTAATGCCAAAAACCTTAGTTGCAAGTGAGTTTTGCTTGTGGATTTTTCATGAGCAGGAAAAGAAGATACGTTCATTGGGTGATTTATGCATTTCAAATTATTTGCTCACCTCACTGCAGAATGAATTGATACGCTGCAGAAATCCGTATTACATCTATTTCCCCTTCCTGTAGCTTTGAGGATACATGGCAAAACAGCTTTGCTTAATGCCATATTCATGTGTCCTATGGGAGAAAAACTATTTTTTTTTTTGTTCTTCTTCTGCATCTGTGTATTCATTAAACACAGACACACACACACACACACAGAAGCACTGAAATATGAAGAGATCCCTAAAAGCAAAGCAAGCTCAGTTGGAACATGTTTCTGAATTTGTTTGCAAACCTGCGACAGTGAACAAGTCTCAAAAAACGATAGTTAGGTGAGACTGCAAAGTTTTGGGGAAGTTCTTTGAACACATGTAAACATGATGTGTGTAGGCAAATGTTTAACTTGCCTTTTTTACTTCTACAAATTATATTATGAAATCAGATGTCTCTGACTTCTTAAGAATGTCAAATCAATGTATTCCTTCAAAACAGATAATTGCAGGGAACTGCTATGCTTCTCAGCTTCTATAGTTTTGATTGTTCCACTTTCAGGCTGATAATGATCAGACGCTTCAGTTGTTTTAGCAGTTCATTTACATAATACAGGTAGTTTTGGAAACATCACCTGCAGCCCCAAATATAGCGTTAGACACTGCAGACTGAACAAAAAAGAAGCAAACACATTGAGTTTATGCAACTAGAGGACAGAGACAAGTCTTGTGCTTTCATTCACTGCCCTTTGATCACAGGGACCTACATTTTAATCCATCCTAGGCAGAATCATGGAAAATGTATTTGATCTGATAGCTGTATCAGCACTACTTTAATATGCTTCTCTCTCAGATCCAGGATTGAAGCATCTAGATTTAAAATGTCGTTCTGGTGCCAAAAGAGATTGAATCTGACAGATTAGGATTTATGAGTACTGCTAACATGTAGCAGAGGTCATATGATATGGTCACTCCTATATTGTTCCTATGAGAGAAAGCATTGTAGTGGTTTGGAAGCAGCAATGTGGAAGATATAGTGTATGTCTTGTTACCACACACATAATTAGGATCTTAATGAGAAGCTTTCTATTAACATCATATTAGGGCTAGTGACCTAGAGGGATACAAAGTCAATGGACCCATTACGTTGTGTGCCATACTGTACAAAAAGTCCCACTGAGAGCCACAGAATATTGAAGGGCCATCCATATGATGCCCTCAGGGTCTATTCTCCCTTCAATGCATATGTATAACTCTCATTAATGTTAATAGAAGTTACATCTGAATAGTTAGGGGAGAACAGACCCTCTGTTTAATATGAAAGTGTACTTGGAGGTGATTCCACAAGAGTTTTGGGATCCAAAACAATGTCAATGAAGTTACTACAAATTGATAGGTAAGCGCCAAGTGAAATCAATGGGACATTATGCACAGCCCACATCCTGTGCCCAAATGCATTGGGAGTGCTCCCTCCTTCAGACCTCCCCAAAAAAGACCTACAGTATATTTTAAAATGGAGGCCACCTAAACCAAACCTGTCGTATTCTTTATTCATCCCTTCCTATTATGTAATAGGCTCAGGAAACTATTCTCATTTTGCAGAAGAGAAGCCTTCTTACCTAACTTTCATAGTCTAAAGATCAGTTTCATCTACTTTTCTAGACTCTTTTTATGATTCACAGGGACCATAAGCCACCCAAAGTGGGTAATAGATTCTGGTTGTGCTGAGACAAGATGACTCATCCTTTAGGGGTGCAAATTTCCCTCCATTGGCTGCACAGGAAGTGCAGACTTAGCTGACTCACACTACATGGGAAGACTGCAACCACCTCAGGGTCATATAACATGTATGTATGCATGAGGTCTTGAACCTTGGTTTTCACGGGTCAGCCCAACTGCTCTAGCAACCATACTATCTGTCTTTCTTGACAGTCACTCTAGATCCCTGGAAATCTTCCTATGTTTGAAAATGTGGTGTTTGCCTTAAAATAACCTCTGTGATATTCAGTGGCTTTTCTCTGGAGAGCAGCATATTCTCTGTGCAACTGCAGGCATAGTTGCAGAGGCACTGCCTGGCACATGTAGGATTGTAATCATTCTCTGTATGTATACTATGAAGCAATGGTTCAGATTTTTTAATTAAAGAGTACACCTCTAAAACTCCAGAATTTCTCATCACTGGCCTAAAGGCTCCCACTGAAACCCCTGGGCAGAGCCCCTTTGACTGCCAAGGAGCAGCAAGAGCAAGCCACTCTGATAGCTGAGGGGACCTGTGAGCTGGGAGCTGGGGCAGTGTGGGTGGGAACAGTAGCCTCATTGATGTGGGGGGCAGTCCCACAGAATCTAAGCAAGAAAAAAGAGAAGCTCCAGGGATGGTTACTGGGTTCAGCTGAAGTCCACTGATCATCCTCAAGTCCATACAGGTGAGGCAGGTCCGAAGTCAAGCCAGAAAGTCAAGTTGGTGCAGCTTGGGAACAGGCCAAAGATAAGGGCCTGAGCTTAAAGGCAGCTTTCAAGCAAGGCGGGACAGGCCTCCACTAAGACTGCAGGTCAGACATCTGCACCATACCTACACTGGCCTTGAGACCAGGCAGCCAAACTCCCAGGCAGGAGTGATGCAATGCACTCAGGACACTGACAGCCATCACTTCACAGTGGAAACTCCCAACTTAAATTTCTAAAATGTTCATGCTGTTACATTTGGCTTTGTACTTGCAAGAAAAATGATCAAAGTCACTCTAAATTTTGAAAGAAGATATGGATCATATCTCTGACTGGCTAGAGGAGGTCCCTATGAAGGCATGCATCAACCAAAGCACTTTTAAATCGCCATGAGTATGAGTCAACAAGTCCCGCATCCCCCGGGCTTTATGCTACAGGTCTCTTCTACTAACATCTAGGCTGGCAATGAACCACCAGGTATTGTGTCATTAGACCACCTTGGAGCTAGGACAGACCTAAGGATAGATTTGAATTAGTGAAGGATGACAGAATGGGAAGGTGCTCTACTGTCACGCCTTCTCCTTACCTCACCAGCATATCTGGCTACTATCACTTCATTTAAGTATCTTCCCATCCTTCAGGTGATGACTTATCTGTGATTACTCTATGACCATTTTATCTTTTATCAGACCACTCTCTGACTCACCCCACCCTGTTCTGTGCCTGGAAGCATGTTCCCAAGAAGTGGGGACTAGTCATCAGCTTCAGCACACCTAGGTTCAAAGAAACAGTTAATACCTCTGGGTGAGATCCTCTTACTGCTTCATGTAGCCCCTGTGCTTGAGAGCAACCATCAAGTCTGCTACCATTGTCAAACTGAACCCCCGCATATTAAAATAGCTACTTCAATCTCTAACATGGCTGTGAGGACATCATGCGTATTTAATTCATTGTCACACCTTCACCTTTTCTCATGCAAGTACACATATTTGTGAAAATGCAGTCTATTTACCTGACAGACAGCAATGACTGCGATGGAGGGTTAAAACTCTAGAAACAAGAATTTCCACTACAGTTAAAAAAAGCAATCTGTGGTTTGGAGCTTTTCAGTGTTTCATGTAATCACAGTCCTAGTGCTTGTACTGAAAAATATATGCAAGACTGAAATCTTTTTGAACAAAAACCAATTGAGGAGGAAAAGGACTATGTATGTATATGTGTGTAGGTATCTGCATACAGTCATACCTAAATTGGGCAGTGTGTGTTTGTAGATATGTCCTTCTCTCCCTTTGTATGACTATACATTTAGATATATACAGCCAGTGTGTGTATATACTACATTTAGTTAAAAAATAAAGACTTCTATTCATATCTGCCTTGAAAAATGCATAAATGTACAGACAGTTTCTTGGCCACAACTACTGCATGCTTGACAGATATGGTCACCTCATACCAGACCTCACCTAGACCTGGGGCAAAGACAAATCCAGTTTGATTGATTGGGATATTGTGTATTCATTCATTAGTCCAGGCTTTGGCAGACAAGACCTGGCAGGTATCTTCTTGTAAGCAGACGGCTTTCCTGGTGTGGTCTTGGCTTTTCTGGCAGCTTAGCTGTGAAATTTTATACACTTCTGTGGCGGGGATTAAAGCTATCAGGACTCCAAGATTTCTCATATATTAGACAGCATATGCAGACTGAACCCTCTTGCTGTATTTCCTGTCCCTAAGAAAATGAAGTCTTGTGTTGCTGCTTGTGGGCTTTCCTATGTAGAGTGGGCCTGGGGCTCATTTTTCTAAGTTTCTTCCTGTAAAGAAAGCACCTGGAATTCGCAGCAAGTTTCATGTAAGATTCTCTTCCAATTGATTTCAGCACGGTCCCCACAACCCAGACTGGGTTTTAATATTCCCCCCAAGAGAGACAATTAAAATGAAAAAGAGAACCAAAAGAGATAACCAGAAATCAAACCAAAACTTTTAGTGGTAATACATGGTTTATAAGTCAATTATGTGTCAAAAGTACAGGTTTCCAGGCTTAGAGATAGTTCGTCGTTAAGATTGGTATTAAGATGTGTAAACTGAAGCACTTTGGCTACTGAAGCAGTCAGCAGAAGGAAAACACAGCTCATATTGGCCATTAAATTATTTTTTCATTCATTATTTTCTCTAGATTGTAAATCCACTGCTTTGTAAACTCGCCAAGAAAAATGTAAATTGGATCACACTGCAGAGGACAGGATTTGTTCAAAGTGAGCAAAGTTCATCAGTTAAAAAGAGCCAGAGGTTCAATTAAAATAAGTGTTCTTAATTCTTATTTTCAGAAATCCCATTCTATAGCATTTAGCTGGTAATAAATACATTCACATCCACTAGAAGTTTCTTTATGTCCTGCCAGTGTAGAATAAAATGCCTTATTATAAGTAAAAAACAGGCCTAGAGTTCTGAGATGGTTTTCTATAGATATGAATTCCTGATGTACGAAGGTCAAAAAAAAAAAGCCGGATAAATCTGTTCTTTCATTTTAAAGAAACAATAATACAAATTCTTGAGTGAGCTCTCACGGCAAGTGCAGGGCAGCCGAGGGATCAGGGCCAGCCAGCATGGGTTTATGAAAGGGAGGTCCTGCTTAACCAACTTGATCTCTTTCTATGACCATGTGACCCACCTTCTCGATGTGGGGAAGGCTGTGGACGTTGTCTACCTGGACTTTGGTAAGGCCTTTGACACCGTCCGCCACAGCATTCTCCTGGAGAAGCTGGCGAATCATGGCATAGACAAGTGTAGTCTTCACTGGGTAAAAAACTGGCTGGGTGGCGGTGCCCAGAGAGCTGTAATTAATGGGGTGAAATCTAGTTGGCGGCCGGTCACCAGTGGTGTCCCTCAGGGCTCAGTTTTGGGGCTGGTCTTGTTTAACATCTTTATTGATGATCTGGATAAGGGGATTGAGTGCACCCTCAGTAAGTTTGCAGATGACACCAAACTAGGTGGGAGTGCTGATCTGCTTGAGGGTCGTCAGGCTCTACAGAGGGACCTGGACAGGTTGGATCAATGGGCCAAGGCCAATGAGATGAGGGTTAATAAGGCCAAGTGCCGGGTCCTGCATTTCGGTCACAACAACCCCAGGCAACACTACAGGCTTGGGGAAGAGTGGCTGGAAAGCTGCCCAGCAGAAAAGGACCTGGGGGTATTAGTGGACAGACGGCTTAACATGAGCCAGCAGTGTGCCCAGGTGGCCAAGAAAGTCAATGCATCCTTACAGATACAGGCATCCTGGCCTGTATCAGGAATAGCGTGACCAGCAGGAGTAGGGAAGTGATGGTGCCTCTGTACTTGGCCCTGGTGAGGCCTCACCTCGAGTACTGTGTTCAGTTCTGGGCCCCTCACTACAGGAAGGACATTGAAGTGCTGGAGCATGTCCAGAGGAGAGCCACCAAGCTGGTGAGGGGTCTAGAGAAAAAGTCATATGAGGAGAGGCTGAGGGAACTGGGCATGTTTAGTTTGGAGAAGAGGAGGCTAAGGGGGGGACCTCATTGCCCTCTACAACTACCTGAAAGGAGGTTGTAGAGAGGTGGGTGTTGGCCTCTTCTCCCAAGTGAATAATGACAGGACCAGAGGAAATGGTCTGAAGTTGTGGCAGGGGGGGTTAGATTAGGTATTAGGAAGAATTACTTTCCTGAGAGAGTGGTCAGGCACTGGAACAGCCTGCCCAGGGAGGTGGCAGAGTCGCCATCCCTGGAGGTATTTAAGAAACATGTAGACATGGCACTTCAGGGCATGCTCTAGTGGCTGAGATTGTTGGTTTGTGTCTGTTTGTGGGTGGGGTGGGGTGGGGTGTGGTTGTGGGCGTTTGTTTTGGTTTGGTTTTGGTGTTGGTGTTCTAGGATTTTTTGGGTGTGTAGGGTTGGGGGTTTTTTTGGTTTTTGTTTTTTTGTTTTTTTTTTTGTTTTTTTTTTTTTTGTTGGTTGGACTCGATGATCTCAAAGGTCCATCCAACCAAAAATATTCTGTGATTCTGTGAAATTATGCACTTATGCACTTACACTTTAAAGTGTTCACATATCTTAGGCTTTGAGAAGGAAAGCAAAGCATATAAATATTGCTGATCTGTTTCTTTTTTTTATTATTCAGTCAACATGTAGTCTTTGTTTTTAATTAAATAAAGCTGACAGTATCATACTCTCTTCATTCCCACCCATCCAATGCCAGATCAGAACTAAGCATGGTTTTGGGCTCTGAACCTGGAAGAGCTTAGATTCGTGCTTGACTTGATGAGTATGATTTGTCCCATTACCTTCAGTGGATTGTCTTTAATAATGTCTTCTCATTCTGCAAGGAGTTAAGAAGGTTTGTAAGTAATTACAAGCACAAAAAATGAATACATTTATTGAGGTCACTATAACATGGCAGAGGAGAGAGATCAATATTCTTTTGAGGAGACTCAGAGTTGTTGTATTATTATTAAATAATTAAAAATTACTAAATGATTCATGCTTTGCTTTGCTTTATTCATTCACTGTTTAACAGGTAGGATTTTCTGTTACTTGATTAAAGACAACTACATTTCCTGTGAGAGCATAGGCAAAATTATTGTGTAGTATTATCAAATAAAAGATTTGATAAAATAGACCTTTTGCAACTACTCAGTGAACATACCTAATTTCCACCAGTGGGATCTTTTCTCAGTTTGTTTCCTCTAGCAGCATGAATGAATAATCTTCCCACTGTACTAACAATGGCTGTTCCATAAGTACTTATCATTCAGGTTTAGTAACTTTTGGTGTATGATTGGTCACGTGCTATTCTTTTTTCAGATGCCTAAATCTTTTAGAGTCAAAAGATGAAACCTTCCCATTAGCTGTAATTGGTGCTGGATCACACGTCTAGAGGAAACTTAATGGAGTATAATATAATTCATACACAAATGTGTTCACTGAAAATTCTGCCAGTTGCTGCAGATAATGCCCATCCCAGGCACTACGTATCTTAACAAAGCTTCTAAAATAGAAGTACTGTCTCAAAAATATATAATATCAAACCCTGCCAGAAATCTTACAACAAGAATCTCCAGCCTTAAAGCAACTTAAAATATTTTTATTTAACATTATTATTATTTATGTCGATATTTATTTAAATAGCCAAGAAAAATAGTAAAAATGGCTACCTCAGATAACAGCAAATGAAAAAAATTACTGTGATTCATTTTTTATTATAATTATCTTAATTTAAGGGAATCCACTTACACTTTGTAGTTGTGCTGAGATAACAGTATGTACAACTGACTACTTATACAAAAAATATTTTCAAAAGTAGCTAGAACAGTTGCCTATGTAGGTAATCTGATATTTGTGCATCAAATGACAGACGAGGCCACAAATGAAATGAAGCTGTATAGATAGGAACAGAGAGAAGTATAACATGCCCTGTTTATTAAATAGTTGTTTGGTAGATAAATGCCGCATCCTCAAGTGAGATTTATGAAAAGTCCATAGAAAAATCTTTTTACAAACTAGATAAAAGTACTCTAGCCTGCTTGTTTAATGTTTTTTCTTTTCTTTTTTAAGATGACTAGCACAAAAGCCTTGTTTTTTAGTGCTGCACCAGTGTATGTATAGCTAGCACGGAAAATGCTATGTAAATAATGGTATAACAAGGATGTGTTCCCACAGTAAAATTGGACTCCCTGCTATATGTTTGTATTTTACTTGGTTCATTCTAGGCATATGTTTTTTAAAAAGCAGCAATTCCGGGGAATGGACGTTTGACAGGCAGGGCTGTTCTTAGAATTGGCTGCCCCTTGGAGTACTGAAATGAGAGAGCTTTGGTTAGTGAATGTCATTGCATTGCCAGTTCATCACCTATTATTATGCGAGCGACTTATCTAAGCAGGGCTGCACTGTAAGACAGCCCCCATAGAGAAAAATAACATCCTGACATGAGCAGAATGGTTTATTGTGTACCCAATCTAAATAAACCAAGTTGAAGAGAAATCAGAGACCTACTCTCCTTCATCCTACCAACCACAAAATATATAAAGGCAGTGGTGAGGACCTTTTCCTCTTTATTGCCTTTCTAAAAAGCAGAGGCTTGTCTGCAAAATAGCTACGTAGGACAACGTAGGTCTTTTTCACCTTGTGAACACAGATGAGGACCAGGCAAACCACTTAGATAGGACACAGAAAACTGCTTTTTTTGCCTGGCTGCCAATGCCAGCCCATCCTGGAAGTAGGAATGGGTCCTAATCAGCAGAGCTGGCAGAAGCACAATCCTGCTTGCAATGGTGGCGTGGCAGCTGTCCTCTTGCAGAGTGTCAGTGCATCATACCTGCCACACGCACTGTGGTGGCAGGAGGTCCTGCTACTCTGCCTCTCCTCTTCCTTCCTCTCCTCCCTGCCCAATTCTCAGCTATGTTGACTCTGAATTAATGCCATAATTGACCCTAGCCAATTAATCTTCTAAACACGTCCCTCTTAAGTGCATTAGTTAGTCCCATTTTGCAGATGGTGAAAATGAGATAAAGTGATTTACCCATAGCGACTGAAGAAATCTCTACTGGTTGGGATCAGTCCCAATCAGACACACAGGAATGGCCCCAAGCATGCAGGATACTGTTCACTCAAACAGTTCTGTACGAATAACATTAATTTTGTTCTGGTATCCACTTTTTGGTGTTTTGTAGCTAAAGTTTCCTTCAGAATTGGTAGTGGTGGGAAATTGTGAAAACTTCGTGTAGGAACATAGTATTAGTGAGCCCTGTGAAAAGAGTCTCAGGACATCATTACTTGGGAAAGATAGTAACTTCCAAGGTCAAAGGCTAATTCTGGACTGAGAACTGAGGCAAGAACAGCTTTAATGGCTTACCCTAGGGAGTCTGTGGCATTGCTGGGAACTGAACCCAGAATTTCTGAATCCTAGTCAAGTTCCATAACCACAAGACAACTCCAGGACTAGCTGTAACCTACAACTGCCCCTGCCCAAGAATTCAGCCAGGCGCCTTGTAATCAACGAGAAGTAGTTTATTGCTCTTGATGAAGTACAGATAAATCTCTAAGTGGGTGAGTCAGTAGGAACCAAGTAGTTTTTCTCCAATGAGACATAACCTGGCATATAATGTATTCCATTGCCTTCTCTTCCAAAGCAGTTTGCTTCCTTTTCCAGAGATCTGTGAGTTTTTGAAGCTCCATCCAGTCTTGAAGGCATATGGGGGAAATGGATCCTCATTGATTCAAGATAGAATCTTCTTTAGAGAATGACTATTTAGTTTTCTTCTGACAGAGTTATTTTTCCAGGATTGAGAATACGTCAAGATATTTTTAGGAAACGGCAGCATATGCCAAATATTTGCCTGAGTGCTTTATGACCTTATGGTGAGGCCTTCTTAAGGGGCAAAACATTAGCAAAGAATGGTGCAGGATTCTGTTAGGGAAGTACAAAAAATACACATGGTTAAGTATAGTGTCAGTAGAGAGCAAATCAACACATCCTTGATAAGCCTAGTATTCCTGGGAAAAAAAATACCAAAATAACACATACAAAGAAGCTTAATAATTTTCCAACAATGGATTTTACAGGAGTGCTTGCCCCTGCAGAGATTTCCTAATCTTTAACTGTGTCTAGTACAGTGCCCAACTTCCCTACAATAAACAAAGGTGATCCAGCCCCAGTGGAACCCACTACTTCAGCAAATGCCTGGCCTTTAACTCAAAAATACTCCAACCAATTAAATATCATGCTAAATTGAGTCTGAGTAACAAGCAGTAGAGAAAACAAGGAAAGAAAACAAATAAAAAAAAAGACACCAAAAATGCAAAGGAATGCAACGAAACCCTCATTTTAATACATAGCTTTAAGGTTGGCTAATTATTTTCGTTAAGAGTCTTTTTCCTTTCTTTCAGAAAAAAGAATTTTCCTTTAGGCATGACAGGATTGAAGCTAAATCAAATTCTTCCATGGTCAAGGTGTAATAGGAATACTCCAGCCCTTTTTTATCCTTTAGATCCATTTTCTTGGGAAATAGAATTGGAGGAATAGGAACCTTTAGTAAAAAATCATTGATAAAATCTTACTTTCCCCTTACTTTTATGTGCACTAACACTTCTGTGCATAAAGGGTAGCAGTTGTATAAGGCATCTCTTTGAATACATGAGGCAATGTCAAGCTTAACGAAAAGTACCAATTCTATCAGTTAAGTGGCATAGGACAGTACCAGGCAAAATCCAGGCCCTTGCTTAGTGCTGAAATCTGAATTAGACAATAGGCTCTATTTTCCATAAATTTCTTTCCATGCATAATATAGTGGAGAAGATGACATCAATAGTGCTGTTTCTGATATTCTTAAAAATTAATGTGGGAAGTTTCATGGAAAAGCTACTGGAAGGAAGGGAGGAAGTGAGGAAGGAAAGAGGGAAGGAAGAAAGAATGAAAGAAAATTATCCTGTTCCTCACTCCAGAAGCTCTGTTTCAATGAGAAACTTAAGCACTTGTATAACTTTCACTGCATATGTGTTTCTATTAAATTCAATACATTCTGCTGAATAAGACAGCTCATTTCCACAACTTCAATTTGTGCTGCACTGTAAGAAAGAAACATTGAAATTCAGGTTTGCTTGGCACACCAGGCTGTCATTAATCTCACAATGCAAGGCCACAGTGTCTTTAATTAATAGAATATTGTATTACTAAAGTTAAGAATGAAAATTATAGCTTTTTTGCTTAACTTTCACATGATACCTGACCACTGCTACAGGGAATACTTAACTGGCAATGAGTGCACATAATGGTCACAGATTCAAGAGGTAAAACAAATATTTGATCAGATGAGTATGAAATATGCTTACCAAAAACATATTTTCAATATTTTTAATAACACTACATTTTCATGAATAATCAATCGATATTAAAGATGACAGGATAGGTTCAGTACATACCCATTCTACAAAATAGTGTACTTGAGTGGCTAGAAGCAATTGAAATTTCACTAGTGCTTTTCCGTAAGAAACTGCACTGTCGTATATTCAAGGTTACTTAGTGACAGTGCTCTAGTATTTCCTCTGTTTCATGTAGGTTCTATGTACATCCATATGGGGCTCATCAAAATCTACTGTGGAGTGACTGATCCACATTTTGGCTGAATACAAGAGCAACTGAACTTCTCCTGTGATGCTGTAAAATGAAATGAGTAATGTTACAGTCAAAAGTAATTTACAGTCTGTAGATTTAAACCTTGTTTATATACATAGTTGCTGCAGTTTAATTAAACTGGTGCCAACCTCCATTTGGACATCCTTCTGTTTTAGTTGGTATAGTTTAAGCCTATTTTAAGTGATTTACAAATAATCCAGAATATGAGTGTCCACACAGAGCCTTCTGTACTATCCTAACCAAATGAATTTAAAGTCAGATTTTTAATTGACACCAGTACAGCTCAACAAATGGCCAAATCTCAGATACAGAAGGGATTATATGAGTTGCTGCAAAGGATGAAGGTCCACCTGATATCTATTAGTGCTAAACTCAATGCAATAATTTAGAAGCAAGTGCTAAAAGGAGTACAGATGGAAGACATTAAGTGAAATAATAATTACAAAGACCAATAATGAGAACAGAAAAATCCAAATGAGGTTGAACCAGATTCATGGCCTCATGTATGTCTTCTGTATGCCGGTCACTTTAAGCCAAGTCTCAAGTAAGTATAGGTAGGCATGCAGGGGTGTCTCCTCCAGATTTACATCACTGTCTTCCATGCTGATAAAATAAAATGATGGAGGAGTCTGTGGTAGAAGCAGCAGGCACAGGGACAAGATTTCACTAGGATCCTCACTTTGTTATCCTGCTTAGCACAGCAACAGCACCTGTTGGTAGAAGACAAAACCTTTACAGAGAGGAAGCTTTTGGTTCTTGCTAACTCGCAGTTCCCCTGGGGCAGGGTGGAAGACAGATATTTATAGTAGGCAATAAAGGGTATGCATAAAGTCTGGCTTAGGCAGGCCAAATATATTTTATCGAATCAAATTACTTTGGATTTCCCTGAGAAATCTGTAACTCTGGCCTTCCTTAGTATATTGGCACAAATTCTTCATCCTGATGGCAGTAAGGTTGTTCCATGTATGGCTGCACAAGAAGCTACTAGAGGGTTCCTACAGGGTATTACCTCTTGTGAGCTCATTCACTTTGCTCATCCCATCATCACTAACTGTGGGAGCAGGATGCCAGCACATGATGTCAGAATTTTCCAGAAATATAAAGACTGGCACACTTTATATTCCCATCTACTTCAACAGTGGTGGTTTGCACTTGCTGCCAGATGGCAAACTCTCTAATTTCCATTGACTTTAGGGGAAGTTATACAGGCTCAGAACATAGGAGAAAAGGGCTACTGAGGCATGGACTGAGGTGGTTTCTAGCAGGGCTTTTCAGATGCTGATCAAATCAGATGATCTTTTTGAACCATTAGGAAAGAGAATCCAACCTCCTGGACTGTCCTGATAATTTATGGTATTACATCTTTCCTGTGGGCATATACGTTTTATTTTAAGTGGTAGCAATTAAGAAGTTGAAGAGTTGTAATATGGGTACTTAAGATCATCGTTTATGTACTATAGGATCCCCAGCACACCTTGATTCACAAAGGCTGTATAAAATAGACTGTATCAGGAAAGCACATACATGAATGCTCACATTCATTCACATTGATGTAAAAGACTAAATATCTGCATAAATTAAAACTGGTATTTAAGAATGATTCTTAGATGCTTTCCTAGGAAACACCCTGTAAGCTGGAGCTGGAACAGCATGTATATATGTATATCATACATATATGTTCCTAAAGACATCAAAAACATCTCACAGTTTATCACTGAATGCTAACCAAAAGGGCAAACCGAAAGGTTTGTAAGTTTTTGGTTAGACAAGCGTTTCTGTAGTAAAGTGTCCTGGTTTGAGGTAAAACAGAACCAACTTTCTGTTCAGTAATTTTACTTCTTAGCTAGGCCTCCTCTAACTCTCTGAAATTGACAGCATATTTTGCAGAAAACTGTTCATTCTCAGAGTGATAAAACCAATCTTTATAGTTCATGCCAAGGAATGGTATGCAGAGAGGCTCTTGCTTATACTTATTGCTATAACAACCAAGGTCAGCTAACTTTGCTCTTTGCCCTGCTGGAGGGTTGGAAACAGAAAAGCATACAGGGGTCCCACCTGCAGGGGGGAGCAGACAGGACAGGTGGCCTAAAACTGACCAACAAGGGTATTCCATCCCATCTACCCCATGCTCAGTATATAAGCTGAGGGATCAAAGGGTCAGCCCTCTTTCTTCAGTAGCCAATGTCCGAAGAGGACTCTGTCTGTTCATCTGCCTTTGATCCTGATCTGTGTGTTCCTGACCCCAGAGCTGGAATCCAGTTCCCATCCATCACTAGGTCCAGTCTGGGACTTCCCCAGTGCCTGCTGGTGATGTCATCCTTGGAGCTTGATATGGCTTTTTATATATTGTATCTATTTTCATTATTTTCTTTTTATTTTATTATTACTATTTCATTAAAGTAGTTTAGTTCCTTCTAAACTCGTAAATCTCTTTATGTCTCCTCTTCTCCTCAAAGTGAGAAGTCAGCGGGGGGAGCATCTGTTGCCTGTAATTGGCCAATTCAGCCTAAACCACAACATAAAGGTATCTAAGGAAAGTGGTTGATTATCTTTACAAATTGAGAATGGTGTTGGCGTCTGTATGAAAACAGACCCTGATGCTGTTGTCCTCGCCCTAACGCAATTTCTGTATTTGATGGCCTGGTCCACGTACTTAAAGCATATCCTGCTAGTGTCAGAAGCAAAGAAAAAAAAATTAACCCAGGATTTGTAAGTACTTGATTTTCTCTCCTAAGCAACAAAGAAAAGAGGATCAAATCCTACCATTGTATTGACCTTAACAATAAATGTGCCAGTGAATTCACATATTGTTTGCATGTAATGAATAACTGAGTATCCTGTTTTAAATAGGTAAACAGGTAATGGTTAGGACTGTCTCCTATGGAAAGCCATATGTTACACAAGCACAGTCATAAAACAATATTGCAGGCTTTATTTTAATTAAGACTAACATTAGGACATATAGACTCCTTTGTCAAGACTTCTTTCTGTGTTCAGGAAACTGCATTTTTACACTTGGAAGCAAAAGGAACAAAAAGGGTATTGAACTGACAAAAGTTTTTGCCTATATTATTTTTTCATGCATATTCAGTACATACAATCCACTATGTTGCAAAACTAAAATTTATCATATGTTAAGGTGGGACTGAATCAAAGTTCACTTAATATGTGTCAACAAATTGAAGTCTGGAAAAGTCTTAGTTATAGATGCTCATGCCCATTTCTACAAACTGCTATGTAATCTAAAATAGGACACAGTTGTGAGTATCCAGACTTGAAAGAGGTCATTTTATTGCATTGGCAAAGCAGATGATCTATTTTGTATTTGACTCAAGCTCTGTTGTATGTGCATCCACTTTTTCAAACTAATATGTCAGCCTTTAGGGAGCAGAAGGCGGTGGTGCACATCTTTTTGGCCATGTGGATGCCTGCTTGAATCCAAACCGGGATTCCTTAGGATTATATTATTGTTCCTCTCTGGCCACGACAGCAGTGAAACTGCTGATTGTCTCCAAATCTGGCAACAGAGAAGTGTGAGCCCAGAGGCAATACTTCAGGAATGCAAGGTGAGATTTTTGGACTTCTTTTTTTCACAGAAATACTGAAAAGTGGGAGGAAATTATTTTACCTCAGAGGATTTGCATTCATGGTTCTGGGCTTGTCCTGAATCAACCAGCAACATCCAGGAAAAATAGGTGGGCACACTGTCAGTTCTGCTGACTCACCCTGGGCTGTTGTTTTCCACACTTCCCTCTATCAGTCTGTTTTACTTTGTCTTATATTTGGACTTCAAGATTTGGGGGGGAGAGATGGGGTTGGAGAAACAGACTGCTCCATGTTTGCACAATGCCCAGGACAAGGACAGCGGGGTACAGTGTTAGGCCACCTTGGGGGCTACTGCAGTGTTATCTCTGTCGACACCAAGGCTGACAACACTGACACTGTATGCCAGTGATTAAAACACAGAAATATCCAAAACAGTGTGGAGCTGAGTCATTTTCATTTCTCTTGATTTGAATGAGAATGCTACAATGAATCAAGGAAACTCTCAGCCTGCAGGCTTAAAATGCACAAAAGGGAAAGTTTGTTTTCACACAGCACAATAATTAAATCGTGAAACTCATTGTCATATCAAGTGAAGATGGCTAAAAGTAAAAAGGCAGCTAAGAACAGATTAGACAAATTTATGGATGATAGGACTGCTGGTGTCTGTTAAATTCAGTGGGGCAGATGCAAGCCTAGGCTCACGAAATTTCTCACATTATATCTGCAAGAAGCTGGGCAGGAACACCTGAGGGAGGATGCCTTTGTATAAACCCTGCTCTTATTTTCTTTCCTATGTATCCTATACTCACCAATGTTGTAGACAGAACAGCAGTCCTAATAGACTAGTGTTCAGACTAGAATCAATATATGCTCTTATATTCTTAACGGCATGTACTTAAGATATAGTCAGATAGGACCAAGAAAGGGAATTGCGGTTTATTTGCCTATTTCAGTCATGATCTCATTTTTTTTAGCGACTGTGAGTATTGTACCATGAATGTCACAGAATCATAATGTCACAGAATGGTTAAGGTTGGAAGAGACCTCTGGAGGTCATCTTGTCCAGCCCTCCTGCCCAAGCATCCAGAGCCAGTTGCCCAGGATCATGTCCAAAAGGCTTTTTAGTATCTCCAAGTATGGAAATTCCACAACTTCTCTGGACAACCTATGCAAGTGGTCACAGTGAAAAAGTGTTCCCTGATGTTCAGACAGAACCTCCTGTGTTTCAGTCTGTGCCCATTACCTCTGGTCCTGTCTCTGGACATCGCTGAAAAGAGCTTGGCTCTGTCTTCTTTACATCCTCCCTTCTGATATTAGTATACATTGATAACACCCCACCCACACCTTTTCTTCTCCAGGCTGAACAGTCCCACCTCTCTCAGCCTTTCCTCGTAAGGGAGTTGCTCCAGTCCCTCAATCATCTTAGTGGCCCTTCACTGGACTCCCTTCAGTAGCTCCATGTCTCTCTTTTACTGGGGATATATCTCTCGTACTGGGGAGCCCAGAATCGGACACAGTACTCCAGCTATGGTCTCACTAGCACTGAGCAGAGGATCACTCACTTTCCTCACCTGCTGGCAACACTTCGTATAATGCAGCCCAGGAAAACTTCAGCCTTCTTTGCGGCAATGGCATATTGCTGGCTTGTGCCAAATAATGTAGATAACATGTAGAAGAGCACACAATTCCTAAAACATTCTGGTGGACTTTTTCCTTCCCATGTATGACCAACAGAGTTTTTGTAATGATAATTACAAGTCATCAGCTACTAATTACTAAGTCATCAGCTCGGCTACAGGATGTGTGCAGAATGGTCAGCTGCAAAGAAGCCTCCAATATTGCCCAAGGGCATCATTTTAGGGATACAGTGAGCTGCTCCATCTTTACATACATTTAATCCTTGGCCTCTATGAGGAGACTGCCAGCAAGGCTGACAATTAGTGCCAATTGTGGTGGACTTCTGAAGCTGGCCAGTAATTTAATTGCTGGGTAATAGGTGCAACTTGGAAGTCTGGGAACTTTGTGGTCTCATAACTCTCCCTTTCGTCCCCATTCTAGCCCTGCCATTTCACTGGGTTATTTCATCAAGGGAAGCAATTATAAAAGCTGATAGCAGTTTTCTCTAAATTGTTGGCAGGGAGCCAGCATTATGCACAGAGGTGCGGTGCACTGCATCAAGTGGTTGCACTGAGTGACGCTCTGTAATGATGTGATGTGGCTATGTGATTAAATACTGGCTTCCTGCCGAACCATTCTCCCTGGGAAACAATTGTCACTGCACTTAGCATCTCTCCCCATTTGAAAGCAATGTGCCCTGCTTTCACCAGAAGGGAAAGGCTTTTATTGCTAAGGGTGAAAACCTGATGTCTTTGACTGGTGCCTTCTTCAGATAAACCCTTCCTGAGCCCAAGGACATGAAGGTTTGGTCTCAGGAAGGTTTTGTCTTTCAGTAAAAGTAGTGAAGAAAACCCAAGCAGGAAAAACACAATGTGTGCTGTTTCCTAACTAGTCCTTCCACTCATTGTCCTCTCCTACCGTCCATATACTTTCCACTGTCCTTAGTTCAGAGTGTCCAGGACTTTCCACTGTCCTTAGTCCAGTCCTTTTCTGAGGAAAAGATCTTTTTTAAGACCTCCTTCCATAGTGCTAGGACTCAAAGGATCCATCCAAATCGGCTCTAAGCAACTGCACAAAGTATGGGACAAAGTGCACTCCTCTGAGATGCAGTGCTCCCCTTTCCACCTCTCCTACAACCAGTCACTCTCGGTCCCCTCAGTCCTCTGCCAGGCTGACTTTTGAACAAGAATGTAGGAGATCCCTCTATTGATGAGAAGATTGGTTTCTAGCAGACTTGATAAAGGACAAACCTCCTTCTGGGAAGAAGTGAGAGAATGACAAAATGAAATTAGTGGTCATCTGCTTATCCTAAACTCCCTTGGAAATACTACCAGGAGAAGAGATCTCCTTTGTGATGGTAAGAAATTCACATACATAAGGTAAATCCAAACCTCTGGCAATTCCCTAATTAATCCCCATTGACCTATTAACCTGCGGATTATGAGGGACAAAGCAGCTACTCTGGATTCCCAGAACTCAATGGAAACACATTTCTTGCGTTGAGCCAAAGCACTTAGGGTCCTTGACAGAGCAAGCTCTCAATTGGAGATGGAAAAGGGGACACCTCTCTTATACAGCTAGCACCATCTAGTGACAGCTACTAAAGGGACCTCCAGTAGGCTACAACATCAGGACCTGTGATATCTGTAAGTGCCTATTTATGGAACGAAGAGAAGTGCAAAACTTTATAGAAAAGAAAAAAAGAATGTTTTTATCTATCTGCACTGTTCTACCTGTACCAAAACAAGTTCCACATGCACAGCTGTATACACGTCTTCGGCAGTCATAAGGTTCATATGTGATCAATGAAGCCTCCCCACAAACTCACAGCAGCCACTTGCTTCCAATATTGGCAGGCAGGTCAAAATTGCAATGCATGCTGCTCACATATTGAGCGGTGCAATCAGTCCTGGAGGCACTGATGGGTATGTGCAAATGTACAGTACAAAGAAAAGATCTGAAACGGAGCCATAAGAAAACCTCCAAGGCACAGATGCTACAGCATGCAAATCTGCTGTTTGCACAGGTCCAGAAATGTGCACAGAGGAGTACTCCATCAGCAGGACACAACTGTGTCCTTTTAGGATACTGTACTCTGAGATCAGTTAAAAAGTAGATTTATATGAACACACATGATTTCCGATTCTCAGTGAAGAGTACCTCTTTTATCAAGGGGCAATTGCGAAACGTGATGGCACATAACAATCTAACAGAGTCATATTACTAACTGTTGCCTTTGAAAATTATAGGTACAGTAGATATTGAGTTAATGTTTTTCTTGGCAAGTTCTTTGCTTTCTCCTGGCAGTATTCTCCTGAATACTCTTTACTAAACCTGCCACGATATGGATAAAGAAGAGTTATTTCATGCAGTGAAATAGGCAACACTTTGCTAAGACTCCCTTCACAAATAAACCCAGCTTCTTCTCTCAGTTAAACTGATACAACTCTTCTGAAATTTTTAGTCTCTTTGAAAAATGTCCTTGTATCATCTTAGAATTCTTTCTTTTCTCTCATGCTACTTCAGGAATTAAAAGACCCCGTGTCCCTACTCATTAAGAAAGTTGGGAACATCAGTTTCCTTCACACTTATGGCTAAATAAGTCAAATATATTCTGTTATTGTAAGCTTCATATTTACCATATCTGAAAGAAAACTTAATAAACAGAAAATATGTACATTGCACAAATTCATTTTCACTTCTTCTTACTCTACCACCTTTCAGACATGTCCATTGCTTACGACAAAATAAATCCAGTCAGACAGAAGAGATTGCCCACATCTTTACAATTGGTCACATCCTCAGGTAAGATTAACTGGCATAATATGTGCCATATGAGAATGTGACTTCATGTTCCTTGATTTGAGAATTAAACATTCACTATGAAGAGATCATCACTTTTTTAATGAAATAGATTTTTTTTTTCATGCAGGTTCTAAACAAATGATAATGTGGTTTATTTCAATCTTCTCTTTTGAGATTGTTGTACAGTTTTTATGTGGAAAAAATGTGATAAATATATAAAACCTGAATGGGAGGCTGCCTTAACACAGGTAGGGCAGATATGCTCAGAACAGCCCCAGAAACTGTAAGATTAGCTTTGCATCCCACAGTCTGTTGACAGATTATGACACATGAGGCATCTAGCCCAAACCTCCCCAGAACACCTCATTTGAGATAGATGTTCACTCATTTCTAATGCAAGCTTTTGTATATTTCATCTAAATTTTGCACATTTTACCTTTTCTATTGAAGAAGAACTGGAACCTTGAGACAGAGACATATCAAAATAACCATTTATGCAAAAATAACACAGTCTGGATTGCACTAATTTTTCTGTCTTAAAAAGACACTTAGAGAGGGAGCATTTTCATTTTTTCAACTTTATCATTGTAATTCCAAATTAGTGGCCTTGCCAAATTGAGAACTATGACTCAGCTTCTATCAGGATTTCGCAAGTACATGCAGGAATGATTCTGAAGGTAAAAACCAGGGAAGCGAATCTCCACCTCTAATACTCTCTCACGTCATGGTTGTTTCTTGTCATGCATCTGCATCACTCCATGCATTGTGCATGAGCAGGACTCTTATTTCCTTTGAGGCAGAAAAATTACCCCTTGATGCCAAGCATTTAAACCAGGTGTCAAAGACAAAAAAAAAAAAAGAAAAAAAGAAAAGAAAATTATATCCTACTTGACACTGGACGAAAATAAATTCATTTGCTATTGATTTCTTTATTCAAAAGCTTGATCTTCCTTATTCATTTCTCATACATAGATGGGAACCAATATGCCTCCTCTGCATAAAAAAAAAAGAAATTATATTATTAATCAAAATCAGATAAATGAGGCAAAAAGCTCAACCCTGCCCTTGTGCCTAACTAATTATTTTGAACAGCTCTGGTCTGTTCACCTCTGTGCTGAGTTGGTAATATATCCCCCTTTGGTCGATTCAAGATCTCTAGCAACACCTATGGGAGAGTCTTTAATTAATCCTCTGTTACTGTTGTAATTGCATTATCCTGAGGGAAAGACTGACTAGCCAGGAATATTATTTTAAACGTATACTGTAAACAACATATGTCCTCAGGAGAGTTCAGTTAATACAACCATTTTGACCCTTTCACTGCTGGGTGCTTTACAGTTTATTTTCATAACCACTAAAAAGGATTTTTTCCTTTTCATGTGGGGTTATTTAGACTTCATGCTTAAAAACTATACAGTGCAATTACATATCTACCCACAAAATAAAATAATTGCTTACAGGCTGCTTAAAGTATTTCCAGGTAAATGAAGAAGGCATTGACACTTTGCTCTGTTCCAGTCTACCGGCTTATTATGAAACACAGCCCTTTGTGAAAACAGATTTCTCTAACAGTGGCATAACCTCTGCCTCTTCTGTACCTTCTATATATGCTGCAAAGCAGTATGATATAGCCCAGCAGGATCTCCTTGTTCTCCTCATTTCTCTTACACATTTGCTATAAAGGCAGGATTACACATCCTTTGGAGCGAGAGAGTGGGAGCCTGGAGTGCTGCTCCCGGTCTCGCAGTTCTCCCATGAATTTTGACAATTGTAAAAAGTTAGTAAAATTTCAAATGTCTAGGTCTAAATATTTTGATTTCTAAAAGTATGAGGACTTTTTTAATATTCCAAACTTTGACTAAAATTATAAAGGAATTCCTCTTCAGAGGGTTTCTCCATGCCTCATTTCACAAGCTTTCTGTCGTCAAAAAAGAGACATGCAACTTCCTTTGCTTTCATTGACTCAAGGCAGAAATGGGCAGAGTATTGCCTGCTATTTCACCAGCACTCTGGGAGGCTATGTTCAAATCTGTGAAGTGTTGGAGATTCTCCTGTGGAAAGTGTTATGTAAGTACAATGTATTTTTAGCAAGGACATGAATAAAAAAGCAAAATAGGTCTCTGAGGTTGGTTTGTTTATTTTATTAGAATGCCTTCACCATTTTTTTAAACCACCTTTTTTACTTCCCTGATGCACAGATACCAGGTATGACAGGTGCAGTGTAATGAGATCAACATATTAGATTAACTGCACAAGATTATGGAAGGTCAGGCTCTGGCACAATTTTTAAAGCCTTCACTTATTTTAGGCACTATCCAATGATGTCTCTAAAGTATGGGTGGATTTACCTCGCTTTCTGATTTCAAGGAATGATATGACAGCCACAGCTGGTCACTCATTTGTGCACATTTCTCCTCCTAAATATTTTTCTTTCTTGTTTGTGAGTTAACTGCCCTATAAAAACAGCTATCTTGCACAGCTGTTGCACCAGCTCAGTTAATATTCTTCTTCTGCACGTTGAAATCTCAGCCTGTCCCAGGACCTGAAGAGATTCTTAACATGCATATTCAAACGAATGTTCAAGCAAATCTCTTCTTTTGCTCATTTTTTTTTTTCCTGAAGTGTTTCAATAACCTTTCCTGAAACTTCAGAATGAATATTGTTTGCAGGATAAACACAATGAAATAAATCTTCTCACTGGGCCAGTTTGGGAAATTAAACATTGATTGGATTGCACCCAGAAAAGCATGAGGAAAACATACAACTAGAGACAAACAAAACACAAGTGGCACAAACTCATTACCTAGAATGGCCGGATTAAAGGCTCTTAGGCTCAATAGGACTAAGCTGAGCCCTTCCTCATGACTCTCCCTGCACAAGTATTATCTGACCAAGAAAAACAATGACAAAAAGTAAACAACTTCAGTGACTTGTATAATGCCAGAGAGATACAGTATATCAAGAAAAAAAAAAAAACTGTACTGAAATCATGTTTTCCACAGAGTGAGAAAAAGATCATGACCACAGTTAAATCATACAGGATTAGACCATAATGTATGACAAACCTTTTTACAAACAGAAATATTTTCTCTGGATTTAGTAGAAAGTTCAACTGTAATTAATTTATAAAAGGAAAAAGCAAGCAGTACATTTCTTAAACTAACAGTCCTGAGAATATAGTACGTGTATCTCTCTTCTGGAAAATTTATTAAGCATTAGGAGGGGGGAAAGAGAGAGAGAGAGAAAGAGAGAGACCAAATTGAATCTCTCTGTTCTTGCCAGTTTTTGCTGCTGTGGTGAATTATCACAAACTTCATAAATGTAAGTAAAATGGGACCCTTGAAGTCTCAGTCACTTTATTTCAACAGAATGTAACCATATTCCAATTTGCACTTGAATTAATGGGAGACTACATAGCTTTGAAAGTCTTAAAGTGCATGTCACACCTATTATAACACATTTTATTAATCAGTGACTTACATTAAGAAAGACCATCCAGCCCAGCTTTCTGCAACTCTTTCAGGAGAATAAAAAAAAGAAGAAAAAAAAACCCAAAACAAACCACCCTTATTTGTTCTTTGCATACAGTAACTCAACAATATCACAAACTGGTTCTGTTAAGCAGACACATTAGGAATGTGAGATGTTGAACATTCAGCTTTTCTTAAATCAACTTCACTAATAGTTAATGTCAGATATTTTTTTAAGAACACTAAATGTTAGTCCTTTGATATCAAGGGTTTCTTTTCTCCACTCATTTTTTCTATACATCATCCCTCATGTCCAAGCTCCATCAGAGCAAACACATCCTATCTCCCTTTGATGTTGTCAAATATTAGGATTGGCTTTTGACAATGTTGATATAGTGCTGTTAGTCAATATTCATAGGTGTAACATGAAATGTTCAAGAAACCTCTGGTACATAATGGGAACACTAGTGATACACGTTGCGTACCAGCGTAAAAAAAGAGATTTTTTTACGTACAATCCAGGCATCATCACTTTGGGTCCCTGATGCTGGTATATTTTCATGAAGTAGAGAAACATAAACAGTTTCCTCCTGTTCTTTCCATCTGAACGCCTGGGAGAGCAGGACCATGCAATTGCTACGCACGTAATAGCAATAGTATTAATAACTTCTGTGAGAATATATTATCCATATTCATTACAACAAATATAGAATAGAAAAACTATAAATAGAAATTTCAGCTTGCTGGAGTGCAGTGGGAATATTGGATCTACATAAGGAAAAGAGCAATATAAAGGAATTTGAATTGGCAACGAGTCTAAATCTGGGAATATTTATACACATGAGCTTGTCTGATAATATTTATGTACATGAGGCACAGCAGCTCACAGAATTCTTCAGAAACTTTAGTGAGCTGTTTGACACCACCTCCAAACGAAAAATAAATATGTGTCCTATTACCTGGGCTCTTTTTATAGGTTTCTCGTTTTCTAAGACATACCAGTATCATTCTTTGCAAAGTGACTCAATGGTTTCTGTTTAAATGTTTGCATACAATGAACAGGTTAAATTCTGCCCTCCCAAGTCCCATGACTGGCATGGATTCATAGGTGATAGCCTGCAGAAATTAGAGCTGGAAAAAACTCAACAGCAGAGAATGTCCCAGTGATATACATTGGGGTGTTTTGTCCACTTCAGATTTAAAATGAAGCAAGCAACCAGACTTCTGTCTTCTCCTTTGGGAGCATTTTCAAAAAAGTTGAACAGTTTCCTGATACTAATTCTAAACTTTCCTGTTCTCAGGTTCATCTCTTCTGTCCCGACCCCAAGCTGTATCAATAAACAAAATAACATACAAAGAACCTGACCTTCCAAAACTGTAATTTATGGTACTTTCCACAATACAGTATGCCAAACAAACAGACAGACTATAAAAAGAGCAATAGATGTTTTTAATTTTGTTTATTATTCATTTGTTCATTCTATGAGGCCTCACATAATGTCTGTGGCTGACCTTGACTTAAATTACGTTCTCACTCCGCTTACATTTTCCTGATACACCAAGCAAACAGAAGAACAGAGACCATGGCATTTCAGCATCTTTGTTACCTCTACGCACAGCATCAACTGAACCATTTCTTCTTGCTTCTTGTGTAATATTGACAAGCTGTTGAAATCTCTTACATCAGACAAATGGACTTTATTATACAAGAGAGTGCTTCATAAGTGCAGACCTTTTGGGATGACAAAAAACCCACTGAATTCTCCACTTTCCACCAGAGCTGCCAGAAATTTCCTGGTTTTGGCAGACTTACTAACAAAATTCTGTTAGTAAAGGCAGAAACTCTAAGCCTGGGTCCAGTTGCTGCCAGTCTGCCACACACAGAAAACAGATCTCAACTTTCCACATCTGATCATTGTTTGAAGGGGCATTTAAGAGCTTACATTCGGGGGAATTTCTTTCTATAGTCAGAACATTTAATCCTTCTGATATCCAACCCATTCTGAAAGAGAAATATGTTTATGGCAAAGTCACTTCAAATTAAACTGATGTGTTATTTCATTTCTTAGGTGAAAAATGAGGGCCTGATCCTAAAAGACGTCAATCATCCTCAAAACTGAGGGCTCGAAACACATTGCTGAAAATACTTAGCACCTTCCAGGTTAGAGCCCTTAACGCTATTAAAAATGTTTTCACTTGACACACATATAGGAATATGTGTGCTTTAAGCAGTCTTAGACTTTCCAGGAAAATATTCAGTACAGATTTACAGTGATTTATACTGAAAAAATTACCCTGTTCAATTTGAGCTACAAAACTGGTGTCAGCGAGTGGAGCTCGAGATGGAGATTATGGCAAAACCAAAGACAGAACAGATCTCTAAACACTGCTTCCTACATAGGGCCCTCACCTTTAACATGTAAACAGTGTCTTCTAACTGGTCAGATACTTCTTATGTGCTCAGAGATATCAATGGATTATTTTATGAAGTTGTGCATGTCAGAAGAAGGGAATATTAATTTCCAAGTAGAAATGTAAGAATCATTTAGAGAGAAGAGGCCCTTATTTGTTACCTAGAAAACCACTCAATAGGTTCATTTGGGGTTTTCTTGTGGTTTTGTTTGTTTGTTTTTTTTTTCCCAGGGAAGCTGCAGAATATCTACTTCCTTTATGAAAAAATTATCCTTTGCTTTTCAAGGAAGTTACACATGTGTCTGGGGAGGTCCTCTATATGTAAAGGTCAGGGAACATAGCTGCTAGTCTAGACTTAACCCACTGGTTAGGTCATGGCATTTCTCTCTGAAGCAGGCTTGCCGAATTTTGTTCATTAAAGACTGTTTGTCAGTCTTTTTCTGGCACAACACATGAGGCATGTGTCTGCGCCCATACTTGATGCACCACTGTTCACTGAGATGTGAATCAGTTGTGCCACTAACTGGGTTCAAAATCATTGTCATATCATAAGTTACACAGGATCTAAAAAGGTTGATAGTTAGACATGCAAGAGGATAGAAAGAGTTCCAGAATTAAAAATAAATCCTGAAGCTTCTCTGGCAAGAGGAAACTTGAGTGGAGCAGACTAAAGAGACATACAGTGTCTGGAGGAGAATGGCCTGGAATAAAAATGCAAGATAAATATTTATAATGTCATGGAAAACCTAATGTAAGGGATTTGAGTTAGTACCTTAACATATCTGCCAAGGTTAATTTTTCTTTCCTGAATTCAAAAATGTGTTGTGGCCTAGTTGTGCAGAGGGGTATGTAGTGTGTGTAAATGTGTGTAAAAGTGCAAGCAACATATAGTAGGAGTTTGAATACAAAAGACAACTGTACTAACTAAGCATCCCCCAAACTGTTGTGATTTGGGGTTTTTTTAAGGATGAAAGAAAAAGCCAAGTGAAAAGGCTCAGTGAATGGGGTCAGAAGAAGTCAGAAGACTTGTCAACTATTTGGCTGATGGATCACAAAAGTTTCGTTCATTTGGGCTCAGGATTTGAAGAAGGATCTTTTTTAACAGACTTTCTAATACACTGGTATTTATGTTGGATTTTCTATATCCAAAACTGTCAAATAAAACCCACCTTCCTTCTTTTTACCTATCTGCATCACACACAGAAAAATGAAAATGGAAAATAAAGACCAGGATACATATAAAATCTTAGGGTTTGGACTTTGTAAAATATTTCTATCTAAATGCAGATTTCTGTAAAAATATCCTAGAAAATTTACATCCAGCATGCAAATCTCTGCTGTATAGAGAACTTCCAGTCAGACTTCTTTTAAATAGAGTGAGACTTGCATTATGTTTTGATTTGAGTACCCAGGAGATCTGAGAAATGTCCTGTTCTCCAGTTATCTACGTCTCAAGTTCACTGTAGCCAGTGTTAAGCTTTTCTGTGATAGCCATGACTTGTATGTTGGCTTAGCTATATATTAGTCCCATTCTTAACTTGGTGATAAATTTGTTTCCATACTTAATACCACATTCAAAGGCAGAACTATCAGTCATAGAAAAAAAATAGTAAAGAAATAACCAGTAAAAATCATTCTTGTCATAGGTACCTTGGCTTCAAAAGATTTAAACCAGGGTTGGAATTTGTCCCAAGTCATTTTAGTATTTAGTATTAATGGTGCAGGACTCTACTTCAGTATAAGAAGCTGGAGAAGCAATACCAGAATACCTGGCAATTTGTGAAACCACTGGACTCCATCGTGCACTCATTTGCATAGGAATATCCACAGTGCCTTTCCTGCTGGTACCTCTTACAGACTACTGCAAATACTGATCACTCCCTCAATGTCTTTTACAGGCATGACTTACGTTCCCAAAGTTTCCTTGCCTTTTTATTCCTCAAATCTCATTCAAAGTAATGTTTAGTGGTCTGGACACCATCATGGGCACAGGAGTCTCCTGGGTTCTATTTGCTTTGATAGCTATGATTTATTGGCTGGCTTTAGTTATTTTGTAAAACAACATAAATATCTACAAGAAGTTGTGGGTGTGTTGACATAGTGGTCCAGACCAATGGGCCGCTACATTTGTTCATATAAAAAGGAGGTTCATCTATAAAGCAGGATGGCAACATCTAGTCCTGAGACGCCAGCTGGTCTCCTCAAATAGCTGCAAGAAAAAAGGGGGGGGCACTGAATGTGCTGAAATACTTATGGTGAAGGACTGGGAGAGAACAAATCCTAAAGAATAGGAGCCTCCATGGAGAATGGATCCAGAGCTGGTCATACCGGTTTTCAGTTGTGGTTTGTTTGAGAGGTAGTTTAACTGAACTGACTTTGAAAACAGAGTCATAAAATTTCACTGAGCCATTTCTAAACCTACCTCACAATCTTCTTGAAATTTGGTGTAAAGAAGATTGTAAGCAATTTGCAAGTAAATTTATCTCACTCTCTTAGAAAATGTCTGATGCGCACAGGCCAAACAAGAGCAACATCTAGTAGAAATACTGGTGGGCTGGGGCGGTGTATTCTGTCAAGTTAGGGAAATCATCTCCAAAGAGTAGATAAAAGATTCTGATTTTTAATAAAGTTTCAATAATGTGCTGAAAAAAAATCCCTGTGAAGTTGATAAAGGTTGGCTCCCTAATAGTGTCTGTAATCATTAGATCTTTCTCTGATCACGCTATCAGCTCCTGCTGAAGTGCCCCCAAAAGCCTGAATATCTTCACAAATTATAACTGTGAGATACACAGAAGAACTGGGTTGGCCAGTGCTGCTAAAACACACTGAATGTTCAGACAAAAGGAAAAAGGATAAAAAAGATAGTATATCAAAGCAGCTTTAGTTGAAATTGTTGGGTTTCAAGCCCAAATTCAATGAAGCACTTAAGCATGACTTCACTGGGGCATAAGCATATGCTTACATGGTTTTGTTCAGCCTAGGTTTACAGTAGACTGTAATATTCTTCTTCAAAGATCTCAAATAAGAACAATTTTATTAATTTTCTTTTTTCTCCCCTGCTTCTTTAATTAAGGGTTCTGTGACTCTGCAACCAGGACAGCTTGTGGTACTGCAGTGATATAATAAGAAATCCATGCCCAATTGGACACGATAACTTGACAATTTTGCTTTGAGTGTGAAAGTGTTCATACAGCTCTACCATCTAACACCACTGACACTCGCTTATTCTATCTCACACTGCAGCTGTTTGCATGCTGTTTCTTCCCAGCTTCACTGCTGTTCTCTACTTTCTGACTAGCTAACTGGTGTTGGACCCAACTGCTACTCGAATGCTTTTCCCTCCCCTCCGCCGGTAACAAAGACAGCACAGCCTAGCAACTTGCTTCCAGTTTCAAATTTAGTATATAAGTCTGAAAAATTCCACTCTGACTCTACCAGTCACTAAATGAAAATGATAGTGTGAGGTTCGTTCCTGGCACCTTGTGCAACTGCTTCTGAAGTTGAAGGGAACAACATGCTGTAACCAAGGACCCCATTTGTCCCTCATGGTTTAATAAACGTGTCTGATCTGATACCAGCTCCAAGGGACTGGCCCACTTTCTGGCCTTATCAATAGATGAATATCTCAGATGGACAGAGAGACAAAGTGGCCACCCTGAAAAATGAATAGTTTTTCTTCATAGTGCTATGGGCATTTTTTAGGTTGCATTCATGAAACTGCTGCATAATTATGTGGGACAGTGTGGTCATTACTTCAGTATTCGCTGTAGAGCAATAGGTTATACCTATTCTGTTTCTGAAATCTGAGAATCAGGAAAATACATTTTATTTCCCTTTTGGATCTTCTGCAGTGTGTACAAGCAGTTATTTTTTAAATGACACTCACCAACTGTCCTCTTTTAATATTTCCACCTCCACTCCATTTCCGCACAATGCACGCACGTGTACACATGTACACACACTCTCCAGCCCTTGGAATCCACAGTGAGATTTGATTTTACTTACAGAGGATACTCTGCCACGACTGTCACCAAAGTTATATAATTGGAAGGAAACAATAAAATGACAGATTGCTTGTTCTAAATAATTGGATAGACAGGGTAGCAAACAGTGGGTTATGAAAAATATTCCTCAAAGGATGTCAAACTTCAATAACTCACATAACAAAAAGACACGGATATCTGTCCTCCTGTCACAATGGAATATTTTAAGATCGAGTTATAATTTTCTACATCAATTTTTAAATCTTTTTTAAGAAATAGGGAGAGAAAAGCCTGAGGATCGTTGCTGAAGTTCTATTTAAAAAAATGACACCAAAATGCTCAACTGTGTGTTTAGGGTAGAAAGTCTCTAACCTTTAAACAATGTGAAAATATCAAGCTCAATACTATTAATTAGTTTTCAGTCAGCAGAGCACACAGAGACCCTGACTGAAATCACAACTCTGGTGTGAGAGGTGCTATCCACATACTTTACAAAAGATAGTCCTTTCTTGAGAGAGATTTTATCTTATAGACTGTTATTGGGGTCAAAGAAAAATAAGTATTTATTCCACTGAAGTGTGTTAGCAAAAGAGCTTGGAATAAAACCTAGTTTTCCAGTTGCCCTATCAGCTAAACCACACTCACTAGCTGTCACTTGTTGTTTATTTTTTGTATATCCTAAAAACTAGGACTTGTGCAATATCCACTAGGATAAAAGCTAGCATAATTGAAAGAAGTGAGGTATTTCCACCACCTAGTTTTGCTGTTCACATTACAGAAAAAAGCCCCACAGGTTTACATCTTCAGTCACATCCTTCCAAGCATTGCAGAAAAATCTGGAAGTAAATTTCACAATCAGAGGCTCTGCACGGTTACTTGGGGCAGCACGACCACCTGGCCAGTTACTGGCAGCCCTTCCTGGTCCTGGAGGCATCTGTTTTCCTCAGCTGGAAGCTTTTTCCCTTTGTTATTGCTCCATCATAGATGAGCAGTTGTCCCCACTTACATATACATAAATGAAGAGTGACTTCCTTGAAGTCCACACTCAGAGTTAGAAAATGTAAAATCAGAATTAAGATTTTACCTATGATTTGCCTGTCATTTTTTTTACAAACCCACAGGAATACATGCAAAGTCTTCCATTGGCATTGGTATTCTGCAGAGCAGATTCTACTCCACTGTGTGTGTAGCATCAGACTTTTCACCAATACAAATTTATTCACCAGAAAATGCAACATGTCATTTGAGCTCATTGATGGGTTCTAATGTTGTTCCTCTACTATTACTCTTCAGTTTGAAAACACTACATGCATCAAGCTTTAAGACCATGTTCTTACTCTATACTTCTTCATTAATATTTTCTGTAACTGTGCAGTTTTACACTACATTCATTTCTGCAGTAAATGAGCACTAGAAGTGTAGAGTCTCTCTCTGTCATCTCTCTCTCCCACACGCTCACTCCTTGACTGAATCTAGCTTGAGTTAAAATTTGATATGGCCAAAGATTATACATAGTGTTTCCTGTAAGGAGCTGTTTCATATAAAGTTGGGGGGTTTTTGTTTCATTTTGTGCTGTGTGAATATTTCTAAAAATGCATATGCTTGGTTAGTTTTGTTTGCGGTACTACATCTTCTTAATCGAACAGAATCTACTGGAAAAAAATGTACACGGTGGGGAAAATGATAAAACACTGGTTTTCAATGTGGGTCTCAGCCCACAAGTGAATCTGCACTTAGGTTGCAGGTTGTCTAGAGAACATGTGGGAGTAAAGTTTTCAAAACTAAATCAGAGCACAGAGAAGGCTGCAAACCTCTAAAAAAAAGAAAAAAAAAAGAAAAAAAAAGAAAAAAAGAAAAACATGAAGACAAGTTAATAATATTTCACAAATCAATTAAAATAAATTTTTGTTATGCCTACTCTCACACAAAATCTAGAATTGTAAAATATCTCAAGTTGGAAGGGACCTATCAGGATCATTGAGTCCAACTCCCTGCTCCTTGCAGGGCTACCTAAAACTAAACCATATGACTAAGAGCATCATCCTGAAGCTCCTTGAACTCTGACAGGTTTGGTGCCTTGACAGATGACCACTTTCCTGGTGACCGACCAACAGACCAATCACTCTCTCAGTGAAGAGCCTTTTCTTAATGTCCAAACCTACTACCTTATTCTACTGCACTACTTTTTACCTGAAAAATTGTGGACTTTCCATGGATTGGAGTCTTTGAATCAAAATTATATAGTGATTTAAAAGACACATTTTGGGTTATACACAAGTTATAGATATGAGGCAGAAATCTTTGCTCTGGTTCACAGAATCACAGAATGATATGGGGTTGGAAGAGATCTCTGGAGATCATCTAGTCCAACTTCCCTGCCAGAACATGTTCACCTAGAACGGGTTGCACCGGATGGTGTCCAGGCAGGTTTTTAATATCTCCAGAGACGGAGACTGTACCACCTCTCTGGGCTGCCTCTTCCAGTGCTCTGCCACTCTCAAAGTAAAGTTCCTCTCCTCATGTTTAGATGGGACTTCCTATGTTCAAGTTTGTGCCCATTGCCCCTTGTCCTGTCACTGGGGATCCCTGAAAAAAGACTGGTCCCATCCTCTTCACACCCTCCCTTTAAGTATTATTATAGGCATTGATCAGATCCCCCTCAGTCTTCTCTTCTCCAGACTAAAAAGACCCAAGTCCCTCAGTGTTTCCTCATAAGAGAGATTTACTAGTCCCCTAATCATCTTCGTAGCCCTTTGCTGTACCCTCTCCAGCAGTTGCCTGTCCTTGAACTGGGGACCCCAGCACTAGACACAGTACTCCAGATACAGCTTCACCAGGGCAGAGTAGAGGGGGAGGATGACCTCCCTCGACCTGCTGGCCACACTCTTCTTGATGGACCCCAGGATGCCATTGGCTTTCTTGGCCACAGGACTCCGAGGTCTTTTTCCACTGAGCTGCTCTCCAGCAGGTCAGCCCCTAACCTATACTGATGCATGGGGTTATTCTTCCCCAGGTGCAGCACCCTACACTTGCCCTTGTTGAATTTCATTAGGTTTCCAAGGCCTGTGCCGTTCCTGCTTGTGGACAACTTGGCTGACATTATGCTGTGGGTAACCCAAAACAGCAGCAGCTTCTTGTAGACACAAATACTGCTAGAAAGCTCTCTAGACAACATTTTACCAGGCAACCATATTTGGGTGACCACAGAGCAAGATCATCATAATTCTCCTGGATTTAAATGCGACAAATCTCAGAGCTTTAGTCTATCTATTATTTGCTGTTTGGTGAGCCTAGTAAAGGATTTCATTAAGGAAAAGAAATAGTTTCATTGCATCCTGCTATTCATAATGCACGCTATCATCACTGCAAAGCAGCCTCCAGAACAGGGCTGGTCTGGGACCAAGAAAAAAAGAAAGAAAGAAAGAGAGAACATGTCTCTAGGCAGAAGATAAGGCTTCAACAGTCTGCACTTGTTTAAAATGCTGCTGTGTGGTAGCATGAATGATATAAGGTGGTGGTCCATATGAATTGCTCATCCCTCTACAAATAAAGTGCCGTTGCTGCCAAGATATCATGGTAGTTTGTGTTAACTGCCAACCATGGTTGTCTCCAATAGGTTACAAAAAACATTCATGTTTAAGATATATTAATGGCACTGCGTTATCTCATAATAAAGTACTTGCAAATATGTGTCATTGCTGAACACCCACATGGCACCCTATTCTAGGGCATATGGTACTGTATGCTTTTACTAGGCAGTGAGTGGACTAATTAGACTGTGCCTTAAATAGGTATTTAGTTTTAAAGGGCTTCATGGTATTTAAGTATACATTTGGTTTAGTGAACAGAAGATGCATTTTCCTATCTGGGTTCCACACTAGTAATTCATATTTCTGACCATGTATTTTGGTAAGCATCTCAGAAAAATGAGGTGTTAATTTTTAGAAACAATTATCATCCTGACCTTGATGATTAAGTATGATAATTAAAAGACGTTGTGAGTAATATGTTTTATATCATAAACATTCCTTTCTGATTTACTTACTGAAAAAAATGCCATTTTAGAAAAGAAATGAGTATTTTTTTAACATGATTAGCAAGCCATCTGTTGACATTTCAGTACAGTCTCTTATGAAAGTCCCTAGCTTACTGCTTCAGTTTTAACATAGGAAGAACCCAAAATAGTAATGCCTTTTGCAGTTAAATCAGAATAAGGTGATTTAGAAAGGGCAGATTTGAGAGAACAATAAAATACATAGTTCCTCGAGCTCTGCAAAACTTTCATAATGAAGCCTGAAGGCAAGGGGAATTCACCCCATTTGGGGTTTTTTTTGTTTGTTTTTCATACTGGAAACTGGTCCAGATTCCACAAAAAGATTAGCTGATGCTGGCAGACTTTTCAGCTAACCTCATCAGAGTTTCAAGACATCTTTGCTAAGTTTCAAAGTTTCAACCTGGGTGACACTTGGGTGAAACCCGTATGAGTGTAGTGTTTGCCTTCCTGAAGAAGAAACTATATGACTGAGTAGAGACTTACTTACACTATGTTTTCTTGTCTTCAGAATCCCCCATGCTTAAGGGCAGACAAAGGTGCTTTAGCAAAAAGGTGTTTTGTGCTTCTCTTTGAAAGTAGGACAAGCTACCTCACATCGATGTGAGCTGAAAGTGTCCTCGTGAAGCACTTGCACAATAGCTAGATAGCAATTCAGCCTCACTTAGCACACGGAGCCTTCTCCCGAAACACACGCTAAGGATGAATGAAAAAACGCTGAAGTCAGTAGATCCTTACTCATCCCATAATTACACACCAGTACCATCCCAGTGAAATTAATAGTAAATTCCTCAAGCCTGATTCATCACTGTGGTATTCCACTTATGGAAATATGGGCCGTCCCTATCACATCCCCATCAAAGACGGAGGATTTACCTGAGATTTATTTTGAGATTTGGGGTTTATTTGAACCTGAAACTCCAAAGGGATATCAAGCAGAACAGGTGTATATTTAAGTCCCACATCACCTGTGCCTGCACAACCCTGGCAAGTACAGTTTTACAGATCCAGCATTCGGCATTAGGGAACAAACTCGAGATCTGACAGAACTGACCAATGTGACACAACTCAAATCTGGTGCACCCCACCACCTAACAACAGGTCTCCAATGATGCAGCTCTTTGTTCTGGGGAAGGGAAAATACATCTACAGAGCTCAGAGTCCTCTGCAGAGCTTGGATAAGGAAAATTTGACCTGTTTCACGCTTGCAGAAACAAAGATTTTCTAAGGATCTACATACAAAAGCAAACACGGGAACAAAATCCACTTTCCTGGATTTCAAGCCCATCTCTCAAACTGCCCTGATTTTCATTTAACTTTAAAAAAACACATCTTTTTTTCCTTTTCCTTTTTCTTTTTTTTTTTTTTTTTTTTTTGGGGGGGGGGGGTGTACACTAAGAAAATCTACTTCCATTTCTGAAGTATTCAGTAGGCTAAATATGCTTCTCATCACCCATTCTGATTTCCTGATACAGTTTATATACGATTTCTCTTCTCCTACCCGCTCTCAGTCTCCCCTCCCCTACTCTTATTCCCTATTTATAGGAAGTTATGCAAGAAGAGAAAGGAAAACCCAGTAACCAGCTAGCTCACAACTGGGAAAGGTAAACAAAAAGAAGAACCGGTGGTATTTTTTATTTATTTACTCGTCCTAATTTTTCTCATAAGCATCAGTTAAGCAGAGCTTTACAAAGACACTGTTGACTCCCCTATTGTCTGTGAGACTTTTGCAGATAGAGAATAGCTCCAGGGCTACTCTAATCTCCCCAAGCCACCCAATTAGCATTCGACCCGTTGTGAGAAGCCTGTGCATTGAATTTTCAGTCACCTGGGCCTGGCGGACATCTGTGGATGATGAATGTTTGCTTGTTCTCACGATACAGGGGTCCTGAACAAGTGGACAGCATATGTACCATAATTTCCTGGCTGAACACTGCAGTTCTTTACTAATTATTAAAGATGCAGAAGCCTCTTTCTCTCTCCCACCCTGTCGCTCTCTCTGCCTCTCTCACTTTCTTTATGTCTTTGTTCTGAGCAGCAGCTTCAGCAATGGAAGAACGGCAGTTTAGACGCCACAGTGTCTTGCTTGATTGAAGTGGGTTGAGTACAATATCCTTTCGTTCTGTTATATTTACAAACCAGAACAGCTGAACTCTACATCAAAGAGCAGCCAAAACATTTCTTCTGTCACTTCACAGGCAGTGTATCTCACCAATGTCTGCTTGTATAAAGTAAGCAATTAAGATTGCCATGAACTCCCTTAAAGTACCAATACACCCACTTTGGGCTTCAGCCTTTCTTAGATCCAATCATCTTAATCTAATCAGTCCTGTGGCTTATGTTTGTGTTTTGTTTTGGGGTTTTGTTTTTCTTTTTTTTTTTTTATCTTAAACTAATTAAGTTTGATTTATTTCTGGTCACTTTTGTAATTGAATGTACCTGGGTAGAATGGGATTTTAAAAAATGCTAGACAGACTAGGGCAAAAGGATGAAAGGACTTTGACCCAATGCTTCATTTCAGTCATATCCTACTTCTAATCTTTTCTTCTGTGCTCTTACAAACAAGAAATATATCCTAAAATATAAAATGAGGTAGGCATTAAGGGCTCATTTACAATCCCCAATGCACAACCAACAGAAGAGCAAACTTGCCCTTCTTCCCATATGTGGCTTACTAGCATCGTGACAGCTTGCAGGATGGCAGTGGGGGGTGAGATCAGTCACTGCCTTGGAGAAATGGGGAAAAGGCAGACAGTGGGAGAGCTCTGGGTCCCCCACCCCCACCCCACCGCTCTGGTCCTAAACCAAGAGCCAGACTATGGAGTATTAATCTGGTTGCCACACTTAACCTCCCTGCTGGGATCAGATTGCTGTGCTCACTCCTATCTGGCTTCCACGAGAGCTGTGCAAACTCTGCCCAGTCTCAGCCTGATGGGATGGTGGCACCCACAGTGTCACCTGGGCACAGGCACAGCATTTGCATCGAACCTTCCTGGAGCACAGTAGGGATTCACCAGCAAATGCTGACCTCGCTCAATTTTTATGTCAGCTCATTGCTTGAGCCTTTGTAACCAGTAGACCCATGTCTTAGCATACTCCACATGTGCACCAATGTTTCAAACCCAGAAGACTGTAAAGAGTGAATTCCACTGAACTCTTTTTAATGTGGTCTTTTGGCTGGAGTCAGAAGTAATGCACTCCATTTAGAAAATGTTTTAAATGCTTTCCATGTTCATTGTGAAATAACAATGTCCTCTGATTAAAAAACCATATCAAAGCTGAAGGGGTGGGTAGCACAGCTTTCGCCAAAGAGTGTTTCAATTAGATTTGAAATTATATCAATAAGAGAAAAAAAATGACCCATGCACAGAGATTTTTCTCTCTGCCTGGTTCCTTGCTGAGCCTACGCAGTTACACACCCCAGAGAAACTTTCTGTTTTTCAGAGGGATTTGTGTTTGTGTGTGTGCATGGGGCTGGGGTGAGGAGAAAGAGAGGTTAAACTGCACAGCAGCTTAGACAAAGTCTGAGTTCCTTTGTGGTATTTAAATGATTGATCTTCTCTATTTAAATGAGTTTTTAAAATTAAACACCTAACTTTGGAGGTTGCACAGTATGTTTTGTTGTTAAAACAATAACTTTTTAAGAGAAGTGTAACAGTGCCTTTCTTTGTACCGGTGAAAAAATGCTAGCAGCTGGCTTCGAACCAGCAGGGTTGGTGCAGATGACTGCGGGCACAATTATCACTGCTCCTGCAAAAACACAGCAATCCGTCCCTTACCTTACAACTGACCTGCACAAACAATGCATCAATCAGAAAGCAGATCTGTCTATCTACTTACTTGTCTGGCTCTCATTGCTGCGTGGCTCTGATCATCGCAGTAGTATGAAACCTTTCCTAATCCACCTACTGTCCCTCCTCTTTTTTCATTCATTTTGACAGTGATAACTGCTTGAGCCTTTCCTGTCATCATTTGCCCTTGACTCTGTGGAAGAGTTTGGAGATCTTTCAAAGGCTTGGCCTGTTGTCAGCGTCAGACTGTGGCAAGGAAAGGGATGGTAACAACATACAGAAAGGTCTGTGCTGCGGAACTTGCTCCACAATTAATTCATCTACTCTGCCTGAAAATTAACAATCCTGAATCTATCTAGGAGCATAAGCATTTCTGAAAATACACATGATATTGAATGGGCTTTCACAATGTCTCTAGGAGCTAACCATCAAGCAATGAATTCTGTTTGTCTGGAGATTATTACAGCTTATTAAAATATTTTCCTTTGCAGTATATCATACAATCCCATAAGTCCACCTTTGTTTAGAATCTTTGCCTCTTTTTTTTTTTTAGATGACATTGCAGGTTATTGCTGTTTGATGCAGTTGGAGTTGGCGTTTTAAAATATTCATTTCAGATCAGAAGTGATGTATTTGCTTGAGACGTGAGTGGTTTATAACTGCCAGCATTGACTTTAAATTTAATGACACAAAGAATGTCACGTACATGTGACACAGTCATCATTCCCTTCATTGTAATGCAACTTTGTGGCACAGACGACATCATTTGTATGCGAGTTTCCATGCAAATAATGTCATTTGAATCCTTTTAACAGGAGATAATGACACAAAATTCCAGGAGAACAGGGAACAGGCCATGAAATAAGGACTTTCAAGTGACAAATGGCAAGTTACCTTCCTTATTTACATTTCTCTAATTTTTCTCCTTTTTCTTATTGCTCGAGGCCAGTTGCACCCAAAGGAATGGTCAGACGGGGAATTAGAGCTACAAACACCTTCATGTCCCCACTAACACATAGTCTGGATAGAGGGGCACTCCCACTGGGCTGCACTCAAAAGTTGCTCTGATAGTTTTATTCCATTCAAAGTTTAAAAAAAACCCTAAAAACCAAAAAACTTTTCACCTTTCACAATGGAAATGTCACCACCCTTTACCAATACAATAAGTGCACACCAGGTAGAGACGGTAAATACCTCAAGATGTGACAGTCCTCCCCTCTTTGTTCTGTCTTATCATTCACAGCACAGCCAGATTTCTTGGGCTCCTCTAATATCCCATCCCTCACATTATCCCATGACGTTTCCCACAAAGTGGTGGCCTCATGCCCACCCTGGCCCTGTTTTTTCATATCCATACCCTTGCTGTGGTTAACTGAAAGCTTGGCTCCTCTGGATGGGTCTTTCCTGTTCACCTTGCAAAGCCGTCTGCATCCCTAGTGCCCCACCGACGTCAGATATCACTCAATAACTGCAATGTCCCGGACTCCTTACCCCAGCACTGAGAAACAGAGCTCTGTGCCATCATGCTTAGGACTGATGCATAGACAGTGCCTTTTGGATAAACTGCATTCAGTCAGTCCTCGTTTATTGATTCAAGCGTGTGTCTCAATTTCTGAGGGAAGAGCATCATTAACGGAATGAAAAAATAACACATAAAAGCACAGCTGCTTTTTTTTTTTTTTTTTACCCTGTGTAATTTTACCATCTTTAAGCACAGTGGTTTGTAGCTAATACAACTGAACAGAAGCACTATTTTGGCTTTTTCTGCACCTCCCTCCCTCTTTAATTTATGCACACATATCTATCTTTTGAGCAGAAGGCTGGTTATGTTGCCTCTCTTGTACTCTGCATCCTGAGATGGGATTTGACACATGGAATCAAACAGTTGATCTATCATGCCCCTCACAATGTTTCCAGGGGTGCTTGATGTGTCAATGCCCACAACAGAAGATGAGGCTGTTCCTTTTGTCCGATAGCTGCATGTTTAAATGCTGCTCTCCTCTACGGACACGTATATAGCCCATAAGGAGCCACATTAGTGGCTTGTCACGGCAAGTCTCGGCATCCAATTTGCATAGCTTTCTGGCACAAAAAGTAGCTTTCCCTATGGAAAGGGAAGGGGTCAGAGGATTACATGGGAAAGGCCATTATTCACGAAAATGGGTTCGTCTGTTATGTCTTGTCTTTCACAGCTTTAGGCTCCAAAACTTCAAATACAGTGAGAAACAGCCCTCTTGATGTAAAAGACAAAGGTCAACATTGTTTCTTCACATGATGAGAGAATAAATCACTTTCCTCAAAGTGGTACCAGGTTATTTACAAATTTGAAGCTATTTTGAGCGTTTACCTGTTGTTATTTTTACCGAACCTTTCAAATGCCCACAAGAAACATCTCATGTCGTACTGCTGTTTGGATGGTTACCTGTGTGACACTCACCATGTTTGTAGACTACTGGTCCTCCCTCCTACTTACACAGCACTGCTTGCACGTGGGAAGAGGCAGCCCACAGGGCACCCAAAATCAGCACGGCCAACATCAGTGCCACTGCTCAGGTACCTGTAACTCCCAAGGCACCAAGCACCCCTGGAAGCACCATGCCAAACATGATAGACCAGTGTTTGATTCCTTGTGACAAGTCCCATCTCAGGATGCTGAGTGCAGGAGGGGCAACATCACTCTATCAGGGAGGGAATAGCTGCATCATGCCACAGTTCAGGTGTTGGAAGCTTTGAGTTTTCTCACCAGATGCACTAAGGCAATGTTCAGTGCTGGTTAGAAGAGGAAGGAGGTACAACCTGTTAGTGCCTGGTCTTGATGCATTAAATTGCCGGCTGCCACTAAGTAGTGTCACACATTTGCCTTGCAGCATGCCACAAAGCCCAAATACCCAGTGTGGAAACCTGCCAAGATTGCCATGGACTCCGTTGGTCTATTAATTTAGGTTTCTTCCTGGGGAGGTCATAGATAGATGTAATCAAGAGCTAGGGTTGCAACTTTAAAATATCTTACGCACAACAAGGCCTCATCAGCACAATCAGCTTTAAATGGGAAACATATGAAACGCACAGATTTCAAGGCAGAGCAGTGTATTTCCAATTTTAGCTTGTAGCACTGGGGCAAGTGCTGTAAATTTTGAAATCTGTGTAACCTGTGAAAAACATCCATTTTTGCTGTGGAGATAACAACACAGAGCAGCTCATATGCACTGAACTACGGTAGTGTAAGGCAAGCTGATCCTTAACCTACAAAAGTCTAGGAGCTTCCCCAGCTGCTGCCTGCACTAGCCTACACACATAGGTTTCTCACCAAAATGCAATTAAAAGTGCCCTTTTTGAGGTCCATATGAAACAAAGATATGTGCTGCCTCTCAATTTTTTCCAGACTTCAGGGTCAGACGGTGACCAGACACGCAAATAACAGTCAAATTATACAGGAAGTTGTCAAAAGGGTCCTAGCACAGGCAGAAAGGACTTTTGACCTTCCTGGGTGTCAAAGGTCTGGTTCAAGTTTCTTTATAGTAATCTGTAGCTATGGCAATGAAAACAGACCCTTTGAGTGAATCAGTTTGTAGATTTTGCTTTGAAAGTTTCTTTGACTTTCATATTTGAATTGAATTTTAATTAAAGAAAATTGCTTAAAGCTATAACCCAAGAAAGACTTTATTTACAATAGAAAAAGAGCTGAGGCTGACAGCTGTAAGGGTGGACTCAGGACAAAAAGAAAAAAAAAAGGATAAAGAAAAAGCACAATGATGACTCCCCACACCAGAATCAGACCGAGGTTTCTTTTTTCTTCTGTCTCTTTCTCCTTCTCTCCCTCTCCCCAACCACTTAGGGAAGAGGTTACCTGCCTCACACTTCCATAGAGCCTAAAAATATTTTCAGAGATGTAAGTAGCCTGTGAGAAAATCAGTAGGATGTGCTGACAATGTCTTCAAAGTCAGACAGAAAAAGAGAAGGATAAAGGCAAATTAAAATGGTTTGCAAAGAGCAAAAAAAGGGTTGCTTTTCTTTTTTCCCCCTCCGTGGCCACTTGTCATAATCAGAACCATCCTTATTTTTTGGTGTTGTAGTAGTAGTTGTTGTCTTGCAGATTCATTAAGTAAGCATAGGAAAAGATTAAAATAGTTTAGATTATGACACAACTATCGATATTGGTGCCTGACAGCAATATTATCACCTCATTGATATAAATGCTGAGCATAGGTGATTTTAAAAGTGTGACTGATTAAAGCAACATAAATAGTGGTCCTGGCACTAATGCTGTCAAGCATAAATCTGGGACCTTGACAGTATCGTGTGAACCCAGTCTCTGACTGGCCTGAAACCCTCTATTTATGCCTCATCGAGAACATGCCTGTCACCTCTCTTTTTTTCCCTGTTTTTAACTGAGGACAGCAAAAATGTTTTTTTCTTTTTTAAGTGGATGGTATCAGAAGATTGTCCCTTAGGATCTACCATATTTCATCTGGGTTTTTTTTGCTTGTTTGTTTAAAAAAAAAAAAGGAAAAATGATAGCAAGTGTCCTCAATAGTTGCTCAGACCATGCTGGAGATTGCCTGTGAGGAGGAATTTGATGCTGCCATGTTTTGTAATCAAAGCAATGTTCATCATTAAGCTACTACATGTCCTTTTTTTTAACTCCCTGTTGATGGCTTCCTCAGTATGTGCAGATAATCTCAATCGTGCAGATGGGCTGTGTAACAGTGCACCATGTCCTTGACCCATTAAAGGTATTGGGTGCATGCAAGCCCTCTCTGTGGCATATGTAACAGTCGGTCTCAGGTGTATCAGGATCATTGCATGTAAATTTCCAAGAGAGAAATTTAGGAACATGCTGTACCAAATAGGCCCAGGTTTCCCTCTACAGCTTTGACTCCCCTCCAGCCAAGAGTGTCTCGGATGCTCAGGGGGAGCCTCAGCAAGCGCAGGTGGTGATGCCAGGGACAACAGGGAGCACCCTCCGCTCTCCTTGTTTCATACCTTACACTCAGCCACTGTTTGCCAAGTGTTGCGTGAAATCTGTGCTCAAGACAAGAGATCACAGAATCACAGAATCACAGAGTCCTCATGATTGGAAGAGACCTTTGAAATCATCAAGTCCAACCACAAAAAAAAAAAAAAAAACACCACCAAACAAACAACCACAAACAAACAGACACAAACCAACAATCTCGGCCACTAGAGCATGCCCTGAAGTGCCATGTCTACACGTTTCTAAAATACCTCCAGGGATGGCGACTCCGCCACCTCCCTGGGCAGGCTGTTCCAGTGCCTGACCACTCTCTCAGGAAAGCAATTCTTCCTAATATCTAATCTAAACCTCCCCTGCTGCAACTTCAGACCAACTTTCCTCTGGTCCTGTCATTATTCACTTGGGAGAAGAGGCCAACACCCACCTCTCTACAACCTCCTTTCAGGTAGTTGTAGAGGGCAATGAGGTCCCCCCTCAGCCTCCTCTTTCCCAACTAAACATGCCCAGTTCCCTCAGCCTCTCCTTACAGAATCACAGAATCGCCTAGGTTGGAAGGGACCTTTAAGATCATCTAGTCTGACCTTAAAAAAAAAAAAAACAAAACAAAAAAACCAACCCAAAAAACCACCACCAACACTAAACCATATTCCCGAGCACCATGTCAACTCATCTTTTGAATATCTCCAGGGATGGTGCCTCAACCACTTCCCTGAGCAGCCCATTCCAATGCTTAATAACCCTTTCAGTGAATAAATTTTTCCTAATATCCACCCTGAACCTCCCCCGGCACAACTTGAGGCCATTTCCTCTTGTCCTATCACCCGTGACTTGGGAGAAGAGACCAACCCCCGCCTCTCTACAACCTCCTTTCAGGTAGTTGTAAAGAACAATAAGGTCCCCCCTCAGCCTCCTCTTCTCCAGACTGAACAACCCCAGCTCCCTCAGCCTCTCCTCATAAGACTTATTCTCCAGACCCCTCACCAGCTTCGTTGCCCTTCTCTGGACCCGCTCTAGCACCTCAGTGTCTTTTTTGTGGTAGGGGGCCCAAAACTGGACACAGTACTCGAGGTGGGGCCTCACCAGTGCCAAGTACAGCGGTACGATCACCTCTTGGGTCCTACTCACCACACTGTTCCTGATACAGGGCAGGATGCTGTTGGCCTTCTTGGCCAGATGGGCACACTGCTGGCTCATGTTCAGCCGGCTGTCGACCAACACCCCCAGGTCCTTTTCTGCCAGGCAGCTTTCCAGCCACTCTACCCCAAGCCTGTAGCGCTGCATGGGGTTGTTGTGACCCAACATATGACTTGTTCTCTAGACCGCACTATCTAGTTCTCTAGATATCCACACGATGTATCTCATACTGATGTGGAAGGGAAGCATTCAGCATCCAGGTGGTAATAACATTTCTTCTACAAGGTCCAGGAAACCTGGCCAGGCCTGAGCTCCTCTTGAGTAGGGATGAGATGTTTTGGGCCAAGGGTTGAGCTGCAGACAGTCATGGGGAGAGGAAAAGATGGGTTAGTGTTTTTACATCTGGTCTTGTGCTCTTTTTCACCTCAGTAGATAAAGAAACAGAGACCCACAGTGTCACACATAACATACCTGAGCTGATCGGGTAGGAGTGGAGGTTAGGAGGCTAGTTTTCTATGAAATAATCATCCAAAGCTGTCCAAAGATATATTATAAAAGGACCTGTTCTTTATTTCCCATTGCTTTTAAGATTGGGTTATGGTCCTACTGTTTATCACATTCACCCTCCAAAGATAGCCAAACAATTGAATCAGACACCCAGATTACAACAAATACTGGAAACTGCAATATCCGTGCACCATGTGGCACAGAGGAAATGGTATTCCTGAGATCATGAGTCCTAATCAGAGGGAAAATGTCTTAAAGTAACATATACACACACTGGGTTCTTTGCAGTGCAAACATGCCATCAAGTATCTAAACAAACTCAGTTCAGTTCCGTGTAAAGACTTAGTATATTTTCTACTTCCACATTACAATATCGTTTGTTTGAGGATCTCCTGATATCTTGCAATTGCAAATGAAATTGTGTCCCCTACACAGCCTGGGATAGTCACTGTTATATTGCATATAGAGGACTGGCTTCTGACCTCTCTTATGCCACAGCACTTGAATTATTTCAGTGGAATGAGAGTCCCAGTAGTGATGGGAACTCTTGGGCTCTGATGAGGCAAAGGGTGAACAAATTTTTTTTTCCTTTCACACTTTCCCAGCTAAAATGGGAAAGTGTGTGTCCCAAATATAGTCTTGGAAGACACAATCCAAAACTATCAAAGTAGGGAAGGTTAGCAAACAGTTTCATTTAAAAAAAAAAGCAGTGAAAAAATGCCTACATAAGAATTAGCCAAAATTTTTAGATATTTTTCATCAAATGAAAAGAAGAATAAGAGCACACTAGGACTGTCACACTCCTTTACATGCTTCTCCCAATCCAGAATATTCTTCCATTACAGAACTCACCTGGGACACTGAAGATTCACATTTAGATCTCCTTAGTGCCTGATATGGTACCCTGATTTTAATCTGAGCCTCTTCCACTTTGGTGAATAACCCCTGAGTTACCAGGAAAATCTCTGAAATCTTCCTCCCACAAATTATATCTTAGAGGATAGAAACCTTTTTGGCCGATCGGTATTTTAGGAGGCAGCAGAGGAGAAAATATTGAAAAAATCCTGACCAGATCAATTTTCAAAATTTGAGAAGATTAAAAGAAACCAAAAACCACAACACCATTCACATCTAAAAATCAAAGCATAATCACTGCAAATCATGGAGTACAGAAAAAAAAAGCTCAGTGGTTGAACTTCTAGAATACTTAGGTTTTAAAATCTAGATCTGTATGGTTTAGAAGTACTTTCCTTCACTTTCTGTTTTGCTAAAAGTCACTGAACAGGAAAAAGAGGAACTTTAGAATATAACACACAACCAGTGTTTGAGTACCCAACTCTATGTTTTGACTCAATGAATTAATTTTTGCTTTTACCTAAACATCACTCCTGATTTTCCTGTTTCCAGCGCAAACAAGTTGTGGCCTGATGCTTTTCAGATTGGCTTTATGACCTTTTTTCCCAGATCACTGCCAACTGCAGTCAAGGCAAGGGAATTAGATCATGGCAGCTTTGGACTGAAAGGATACTCAGAGCTCTTAGAGTTCTCCCCCTTCTTTTTTTCTCATGTCTCCAAATTTTAGAAGCAAGTTAATCAAGCATTCTGTGATTTTAATAACTGAGTGTAGCAATGTGATTATATATATTTGGATGGAAATTCACTATAGTTATCTTTTTTCTTCCTTGTTCCTTTGAGTCATGTGGTTGTAACCTTTTTGCCATTGCAAGATGTAGTCTGAATTCTGCAGGTTGGAAGGGTAACACCTGTTTTACACCAGGAAGAAAGTTAGTGAGAAAAAGTGAAAGCAAATGCTGTTGCTTTTTTTTTTTCTTTCCTTTTTCTTTTTTCCACGTACAGTGGCTAATTGCAGCTTTGGCAGGCAGCATGTGATGGGATAGACCTTATTTAAAGTGTCCCAAACAGCCTTCCACTAAGCAAACAGTAATCGGGCGTAAAGGAAATATTTTTGTTCCTTGAGCCAAAATAGAGATCTAATCTTATTCAACTAATCAGGGGTACTAAACAGTGCTTCGCCTGGTGAATTCATCTACTGCTCTTTTGCAGGGGGAGAGCTGTCAAGTACAACCTAGGCTGCTACAACTGCAAGAATCATCCTTTGAAAGGTTGGTTGAATCCAAACACACACTGATTAAGGTCAGGCAGAGAACCCAATTCCCCAAAGTACTAATTTTGCAGCTTGAGGAGTAAAGGTGGTGCTGTGTGTAGTTCCTGTAAAGTGAAGAAGAGTGGGAAGCTTTTTATTTCAAACTTAAATGAGAACTTAGCATGAGAGATGCCTGCCTCTCTGTTAACCTTTATTATAAGAATGTACAATTTGCATTTAGCAAGAGTTTGTATAGCTTACAATTTCCTACCCATCTGATTTCAGCAAAATAAGTAAGTAGGACACTATGTAAAATAAAATTTCAAGTCAGTGTTTTAATTTGAATCCTGAGAAAAGCGTGCAGGGCACCTTGCAGTCTTCTTGGTCTGTTTGATGCTCTACATGTAGGGAAAGATTCATTTATAAAGAGATTTCATGTCCAAACCAAATTGGTATACAGACATTAAAACTGAGGGGACAAAGAGATTTCTGGCACTGCTGCAGTCCTTTCCGTAGTTGATTTTACTCTTTCCTTTATTTATAAATACCTGTTAATAGGAGGGTGAAAACTGATAGCAAAATTTTCGGTGTAGGCCCGATCCTGCTCCAGTGCTTTCCATGGAAGCAACCTTAGATGCTTTGGGTAAAAGATGAAGTCAGCAAAGACTTTGAGTTTGGTGGGTGAAAAATAAGCTAGTTTGTTTAACTTTCCCACAACATGTTTATCTGTACAGGCTGCCAAGCTCGGTGTATTTCTCTTTCCGTGCATCTACCAGCTTATAGCACTCTCATTATGTAGTATCTAAGCATATTTTCACTATCTTCTTCCAGCACAGCTCAGATTTCTTTTATTTTTCATTTCTTTCTCCATCTCCATGACTTTTTTTTTCTCTCAGTTCTTATTAGCTGTGAGATGTCTACTTTCCAGGACTCCTACAGGAGGCTGTTGGTAATATCTCACTGCAGCGACTTAGTAAGAGCCACTAATACGCCAGCTGAGCCACCAGAGAGGTCTGACCTTCCCCACTTAACAGGAATGTACTTTTGATCAGTCCTCCTTGTTTCAGTCAGAAATTTAAAACTATGGTGATGAAAGTGAGTGTCTTTTTTTTGAGGAAAGGGAGTAAAGTAGTTATTAAAATGATACCTGCCAGGGAAAGGAACAGATTTATATTTAACAATCAACAGATTAATGTTAATGTTTGCAGTAGCTAGAACTGGAGAAGTGCACTTCAGTTCTCCATGTCGATGTAGATCCTATTCTCTTCTTGCTAAGGGCTTGCCAGGAAAGTCAAGGTAAATCACTAAAAGGCTTAAGTAAGAACACATTAGTTTAATATGTTAGACTCCTACATGGATGCTTTTATTCAGAAGCAGTTTGTGTTTGCCTCAGCTTCATTCTGAAGTTATGCTACCTTACGCAAAAGCCCTTGCACAATGCACCAGCTGTCTTGACATTCTTGAAGAACAGTAAATATCTGAGGGCTAGCTGGGAGCATTTCAAAGTTCTGTACAGGTCTTGACCAATTAAACTAGTTGGTAATGTTACAATAATTTTACATGGTAAAATCTGCAGATCTGAACACCACGGAGTTGTTCATCTTCCCAAAGTCGCTTTGCTTATGTTAAAACTGGTTTCTCACTCCTGCTGATGGTGGTGTAGACTATGAAAAAGAACATTTTTCTATGTTGAAGTTTATTTTTTTTTTGTATCGAAGAAAACATTTTTCTTGCAGGAACAACTTTTCTAGTTGCTTAAATTTTCTTTTCTGTGAGGAAGATATGTACTCCCAAATCTCTTCCGCTGGCTATCCTCCCTGTTCTGCCTCCTTCTCCTTCCAGTCATCATCTGTTTTTCTCTACTGTTTCTTTCTCTCCTGCCTACATTTCCTGGTCAGGGTGCATTTACCTGCAACAGCAGGAAACCCCTGTATCTCCCTCTGACCACATCTCATGGTAAATGGAGAGGGATGGACAATGGAGGAAGCTCTTCACGTCAGACAGGTGAGGACATCTAGGGGACCAGGGAGCCTATCGGTTTCTACAAATAATTTCCCACCCTGTCGCCATGCCAGCCCAAAGGGTGTATATTACTGTGGCTGCACAGCTTGTGGAAAAGTCACCAGCACTTTCAAAATGTCCTTTGTCCTCTAAGAGTTACCCATAGTGGGAAGGAGAGGGATCACCAGCACCTTTATGTACAGAGGGACTCTCAGTTTGAGGAGCACCACAGATCTGGGATTTCTCCCCTGAGTGAGGTGTCGATAAGAGGATGTTATCAGGTTAACCCTTTTACCTTGAACCTCCATGAATAATTCAGGTCCTTCAGATTTAATATTCATCCACATAACATCAGTTGTCACTCACCAAGGGTCATTACTTCCTACCCATGTCCAATTTTACTTGTTCCTGAATCTTTCCCTCATACCTTTATTAAGTGGTGATCACACGTGGCAGAGATGCACACGGTTTCTTTTTGACCGAAATGGAGATTACTGTGTCAGGTCACTGGGAGTGTGATTTGAGTGTGCATTCACTCTGCAATGATAGGATACAAAATCTATTTTCAGGAAACCCACATCTTAAAACTGGTAGTGAACATTTACGTACCATGTGTGGCAGCCTTTGTGGTGCCTCACTCTCGTCATTGCTCTCTGGAAAGAGACTTCTGGAAATCAGCCCAACAGAGAGAACCAACTCAGTCCATTGGGTTTACAGACTGATCTTTCAGGTTTAGCAGCAGATCAATGTATCCCAAAAAAACAGGCAAGAATTCCTAATGTTACAAGTGAAGGTTCACACAAGAACATTTTATAGACATTAGACCATTTTCATTAAAAAATCAGATAAAGCTATACCAAAATGACAAAATGCCTGTGCTTCCAAACCTACAAAGCTGCCTGACTCCACTGACTCTGCATTAGTGAGGCTATCTCTTATCTAGTTGAAGCATCCTTGGAGACACAGACAGTGGTGCAAGTTAGAGCAGCCACTAGGTTAGTAGGAACATAATGTTGTGAATGCTTAAAGAAAAGACTAGTTCAGGTCAAAGAGATACACTTCTTACAGACCACAAAATGGCAGCTAAACCCAAAGAGTTTTCACCAGCTCTTTGCTAATTATCCACAAAAGTTACATCCTTCAACATTAACTCCTTAACTATCCCCTTCCAGCGGAAACTTTGCACTTGCTTAGAAGTGATATAGCAATTATGACTATCAGCAGTCTTTCCACTGCCAAAGAGCTCAGCTAGATCACAAGAGCTTCTTTCCTCATCTGCTAATTTTTTCAGACCATAAATTCGGCTAGAACTAAACACATATTTTCCCATCAGAGTTTCCTTCAACAGCGACAGACCATTAGTCACTTCACCACCGTGGTTGCAGAAGCCATTGACATTCCCTGGAAGAGCCAATTGTTTCATGTGCGAAGCACAATCTGAAATCAGTGCTCAGCCAGGGCCGTGGTTTGCAACTGGCTGATGAGCATGGCATTATCTGTGCTATGTGTGCTGTCTCTTTCTCTCTCTCTCTTTTTTTTTTCCTCAAGAAAGAAACTCTCACTGAATGCTTCCACAACACACTTGTTAATATAAAAATTCCCTTATCAGTAACATGTGATTCTGAGAGCAAGGCTGCCAGTCAGACCACTGTCAGACCAGGTCATAGGCATGATTTAGTCCAAAAGCTTCTCTTTTTTCTTCCTCCTTACCGTGCCTCTCCCCATCATGATGTTGCCATTGTCTCTCTTATCAACATCTAATTTCCAGGTGTTTTTAATGTGTAATTTTTTAACTGCCTTTTTTAATATTTTTTAATGGTTTTGCTTGTAAAATATTTTAAATCTAAGTTACAACTTTATGCAGAATAAAACACAGGAGTTTATATTTAAGTGACTAATGACTGAAGGGAAATAGCAAGTCTGAAAGGATGGAGACCTGATGTTACAGCCTAACTACAACCTTGAGACAGAGCGACCTTGTGTGATATCCTGGGAAGTTCTTCCTTACCAGCCTTTCTGTCTGCTAACATTAAACACATCTCATTTACTTATAACTAATATTCCACAGATTAGTGAAGTTGATGAAATTGCAGTCATTCAGATGTTTATTTTCAGTGGGGTAAACTGGGTTGATTCAAGGTAAGGAGAAGCAAACTGCAGGACTCCTGAGCTTGGTTTTGAGCTACATCCACCAGCCCACTCTGGCAGGTGAGACAGACCATGAAAAAACAAAGATGTATATGGAGGCTCCTATCATTGCATTGATCTAGACACTTAAAACTAAACCTGAGATATTTTCAGCTGTAATGGCCTTTGTTGTATGTCACCACATCTTGAACACTTCCTTAACAATATCCATGAGACATCCCAATATTTCTCTTCAGTAACCATTTACAATAGCTCCACACAAGTGGCCTCACTGAATTACTCATACCAAGATGAATGTGAATGAGATATAGTGAAAAGAGAGATATAACCTTGCTGAACCAGACAATAGATGGCTCAAGTGACAAATATAAACAAAGAAAATACAGCTTTTACATGAATTTTATCCCAAACTCTATCCCAGACAGGCTGGGAATACTCACTGACAGTTCATTGTGGCATTTAAAAGAGAGCAGACAAAATTGATGAGTAGGAAAGTGTACCCAGAGCTAGTTTACAGCTGCAATATATCATAACAATGCAGAGGGTTGAAAGCAGGACAGGATTTGCCTCCCTTGCCTGCAGAAAGAAATCTCCTCTGAAAATACCACAAGAACTGGTGATTTTGCAACCTTACAGTTCTTCCACTTCTGCTCCCAGCTAGAAATAGCAAGTGCAGGAGTTCACAAAAAAAAAGGCAGTGATGTTAGAGAGAAAAGTCTGATCGAAGTCCCAAAAAAGTGATTTGATTGGATCTACTTTCAAAATATGAGCAAAATTTTGCACTGAGTCGGTCATTACATTGTCTGGACTGCTCTTAATTTAATTGAGATGTGTGTGAGTGGTATATAGTGAGAAGTGAGATCTTACTGCACTGAAGCCTGTTCTCAGAAATAGCTAGCTGTGTAAAGGGATCCCTGTAGTAAAGGTTAAGTGTACACTGTATATTATCTTCTCTCTCTCTTTCCTTTTTTTTTTTTTCTTTTTAAACAAAAAGAAGAAAGGGAAAAGGAAAAAAAAAAAAAGTGTTGTGAAAGTTTAAAAGTATGACCTCCAGAACCAGACATGCTGAGACTGGGCAATATTGAAGCCAGAAACAGAAGGGGTTGGATAAAAGGCTTTGTGATATGAATCTCTGTCTCTCCTGCCCTCAGCAGAAAGGCTTAAATATCTCCTTCTTGGACAAACAGATCAATACAAGCTTTTTAACATCTTCAATGAGAGCTCATTAATGCTCTCATGGTGTCCTCTTTTGTGCCCTGATGACCTGGTGGGAGCCAGGGAAACTGAACTGCAGCTTGGTAATTATCACAGGAATAACACTTCATATCATCTCCTAGTGAAATGTGAATTGTTTTCCTAATTATTCAGGACAGCAGCGAGCGAAAGTGCAAACTAATTGAAAGGATATTATGATTTATTTGAGTATGTGAGATTGGACCTATTAGTTTGGGTTAAATGTTAACCAATAGAATACTTGCTATCTCTTTGAAGAGCTGAATGCTAGAAAAGCACAAGAACAGAAAACTCTATTTCCTACAATCACTTCTTCGTTATATGTAGTTTATGGATTTTCTTTTGCCACTGGAAGAATCTGGATGTTTCCTCTTGTATTGCTGGTATCCAGGCTGGGTTCAGGATCTTGAAATCTTTTGAGGATCTGAGCAATAGGGGTTGGATGTGGGGTGATAACTTTTGTTAAGACAAATCATGAAAGAAGCAAGAGTATTATATGATCGATATAATGAATAATTGAGTAAATAACATTTAACATGATTCAACACCAGGTGGGATTTTATAAGGAAGCTGTTCTGTTTGTTTTATACAGACCAGTTGCATTGTTCATATGTTTTTACATCAGTTTTATTCTATGTTGTATTTCTACACCACAGTTTGAGAATTAAGATCTTACATAAAGAAGGGGAAAAAAGAAATTTTCAGTTTAAAATATTTGCCCTTAAGCTAAAGAAAGTGCAGCAGACACATAAAAAGAACAGATTAATAGAGAAAAAAATGCCTAATGTAAAATAGTCTGTGAGGTTACTTGCTGCATAGGTGTGACCTCACGTTCAAAGTGACCTGTTTGATTGAACTCCTGAGCGGCAGGGGAAGAAAAGAAGCACTCAGACATTTTAATGGAGTTGGACCTTCCATAAACACTGAAAATTAGAAAATCAGACCCTCTGCATATGTCTGATTTTGAGCCCTGGAAAACCATAATACTCAGAATCACTCACTGCTTTTGAAAATTGAAGCCATGTAGATGAAAATAGGTATTTAATTTACATAAGATGTTTGCTCTTTCAAGCACCTGTCTCAAGCAGGTTCTTATTATTGACAATAGAGGTTGCCACAGTGCCAAGCTAGTACTGCTGTATATTAGCCTGAAAATAACATTGTAGTCGTAGAACTGGGAAAATTCTTTTCATCTTCACAAATAGTGTGTAATTTTTGGGGTGACCCATCTGTTAGCCCAGGCATGTAATAGCTAATCAAGATCCAGTGCAAAGATACCAGAACCCACAATTTTTAATTAAAATAAAAATATAGGGGAAAAAAATAAAAGGAACAACAAAAAAAAGCTGCCCTGATCTATTTTAGTCACACTTTATAATCCTGTTTTTAGTGCAAGAATTTAATTATACATATTTTCATCATTTCTTATATTCTGACATATTAATTAAGGATGTTCTAATTCAATTCCTGTGGCACTATTGGCCTATCCTGTAAAAACATTTTCCTGGTTTTGTACAAATACAAAAATGAAGAGGAAAGTAAAGGCAGCACCTCAGTTTGCTGCCTACACACTGCCGTTCCTTCTTGTCATTGAAATAGCAGGCTAATTATTTTATAAAGTAATATTCTCCCATCTGTACAGTGCTTGGTGTCACTAACACTTCATAAAATATACATGGGAAAACAGCAGTGTCCTGGAGGTTCCTGGGCTAAAATGTGTGTCTGTCTCTGATGGCAGAGCCATGAAAACAAAGTGAAGTGTCCCACACTTTTACTATGACTATACATGGCCTTTGTCCCCATTATATACTCTTTGAAAACTTTGTAAGCAGTAGGTAAGGTTTATGGACTCATATGTCTTCTCAGGTCCTCCTTAAGACTCTTAACAACTAGAAGGCATCACCTCGGGGTAAAGCAGATGGCTAAACTTGGCTTCTATTGTTTTTGTCATAATGGATTTAATCTTTCAGCTATGAGCCCAAAGTATTGCAGATTCAGTATGCACAGGTGAATCTCAGCAGTAACTAATGCAACGATATGACAGTAAACAGTGCACAAACTGCAGTCAAATAGATACCAAAGTCAAAGTTGCCATTCATGATTCAAACATGCCAATATCTGTAGCTAGTGGGCCTTAAGAAGCAATGTGCCTAGCATCAACTCCTGCCACTTGAAGCTGCCACTGGGGTGACGAGGTTCCCGCAGAAAGTGTGACAGCTGGACCTGCCTCACACTGCAAGCCAAGGGCAGAGCCCAAACTGATGCCATCAAGCCAGCAATTTGCAAACGCTTTTGCACCCATGAGCACAACCTGAGGACGATGCTCAGTCTGGTTCAGGTTAGTTCGCACTGAGGAGACAGGGAAAGGAGAAGGGAGAATAGTGCCGCTTTCCCTTTTCGGCAATTATCCACCACTATTATTGTTGTGGTATGCATCAAGTTAAATGCATGCCAGGTCCAAGTCCAGCCACCTCAAAATGCACAAGGGGATTATGGGAGCATCTGTGACTAACGAGAGCTACAGGACAGTCCGGAAATTAAAACCAAAAATACTCTGACAAGCACTGAAGGGGACAACAAGGCTCACATAAACACTGGCACACGCACACAAGGGAGAGAACAGAATAGCCTTGGACTCTTCAGTACTGGCAGGTGAATTAATGTCTGTAGAAGTTGCTCAGACTATCATTAACATATACCTGATAAGTATGGCAGTGGGATCTCAAGGTCTCCTCTGTAATCCTGCCTTCTCCTTTTAATTCAAAGGAAAGTGTTGTACCTTAAAGCGATGCAGACATACAACAATCATTTAGCTGTCCCTTGTTCCTGTCGGAGGGACATGAGCTGGTTGTGAATCATTCCCTCAAGAAATCTTGGTAATCTTGACTATTTTTGAATTTCTTAATATATTTTGATTTAAAGCCTAAATTAGACTTAAGCCAGCGATACTGTGTCTTGAACCACTTTTGAAAATAAATGAGATATGCTGATGCCGAGATGTTGGTAAAAGGGGATTAAGAAGACTAGGCTGCTTTCCACCCCAGTGGCTTTGCGTTACTATTAAGAGGGATGGATTAATATCAGATTTCTGGTATCTGGTTCCTCAGTGATACTGCTTAATTATCCAGATAAGTTATCAGAGTCAAAGCATGAGTGGCAGCATAAATATAAAGAACATCATCTTATATTTTTTTTCCCTTAAAAAACATGTATATTAGTTTTCGTATCATAAAGATACATTTTTAAAGTGCTCATTAAAGTTTAAATTTTAAGTAGTTTTTAGATACTCAGTTTTGGTTAGTCACCCTTTAAAAAGAAAAGTCGCAGTTTATTTATTCATTAACAGGCTCAGACAAGTGGCTCACACTGAAAGACTTCCAAAAACACTGGCCTACTTGTCCCTGCATTAAGCAGCTTCTCCCACCCATTTCCCCCCCTCCCCCAAGCAGATTATTCCATTTTCTTCCTTTTCACTCTCACGGCTCTGTCGCAGAGACCTCACCCTCGCTGAAAGGGGTGGGCCACCGAGCTTCCCCTGGCTCTCATCAGAGGCTGAAAACTCCTGGTCTCTCTGCTCAAGCTGTGGATGGGAGGACCATGAATTCCCAGGTTGTTCTTGAGCCCAGATCTTCTTTATAGTTCTGGTCTCTGGTGGCTGGTAATTTTATCCAGTAACGCATTTGATATATGTAAGTGTGTGAATGCGCTTGTGTGACAACCTCTAGACTTCCAGCGTAAACAAGTACTGGGACTGATCAGGATCTTAGGATGGGAGAAAAAGATTTGACACCTAGAATTGGTTCGAATAGAATCACTTTGGTTGTGGGGTTTTGTCCCTCATTAAGTCCTTTGTTCAAGAATCTGAGGTTGGTGTCAGACATGAGGCAATGAGTTAAAGATGATTTCAGCAAACTTCCTACTGGAAATCTTTTGTGATCTATGCTTGCCCTTCCTAATTTGCCATCAGGGCAGGATTTCCAGATATCTTGAAACTGAAAGGTAGAGTGGAAATTTCTGTGTTGGGGGAGAATTATTTCCTCAGTACCTTCAGAGCATCAAAGGTGTGAGATTCTGTCTGGGGCAGTTCGTCCATTCCTCAGGTAAGCAGGAAAGAGAACAAACTGCCCACATGCACCAGGCTTAAAAAAACTGTAAAAGAACATTTGGCCAAAAAAAGGAAAAATCAAAACTTGTGCACATAGTAGGCAGCCAAATCTGAATACAACCTAAATCAGGAACTAGAGCACCATTTGCTTCCCTGAATGCCCAAACTTCTTCAGCTGTACATATTTTCGACTTAATTTGTTCCTAATAAAATTTGCATGTCTGTACTACACATTGTAGCACACACCAGCCATAATACAGCTAGATTTCATACTACAGAGCAAATGTTTTTATTTTCTTTTCTGGTGTTCTGCATTTCAGTCATTGCAACTACTGTAACTTCTTCATAGCCTTTTCCTCCAGTTTACCAAGAAGCTGGAGAAATCAAGCTAATACTCCAGTTTGCATTTGCGCTCTACCATTGCAAGTGAATACCAATTCAAACGGTGCTAACAGAAACCACTGATTCAGAAATCTGCCTCCCACTTTTTTCTTCTTCTGCCTCCTCCAGGTAGGGTGCTAAAACCTACGGTGGGTTGTAGATACAAAAGAGAATTGAAAGTTGTGGACTTGAGAACCTCATACGTTTTGATAGCAGTCTAGACCTCACTCATACAGGTTCTCACTTCATTCTGTAGGTGGAGAGACTATTTGACAATGACTCAGAAAGAGGGAAGAAAGACTCATCTTCATACTGATTTGAATTTGAGTCTGCACCGAGAGGAAGATTATTGATATGGGTCTAGCACCTTCATTTCTGCAACTGAGGTAAACTAGATGCTCAAGAAAACATCTTTTAATATGTTCAGTGTTTTGCATGGATTTGATGCTAACAGGCAAAAGACAATGTGTAATCACTACAGAAAATGATACCTGTGTGTTGGACAGGCTAGCATGTTGGTATGTGAACCTAAGAAAAAATGCAAAATAAAAATAGAGACGTGTGTGTCAGCATTCTTGACAATGGTCTACATGGGATATTTTAGATAAGAGGAATCCTTTACAATTTCTTCATATGACAGATTTTTCTCTGAAGTCCATCTTACCTTGAAGGATGAGCTCTTGTCAGAACATAGGTTCCTCATCAGATAGGTCTGGTCAGCTGGTGTATTAGACAAAGCCAAAGAAAAGCCCTTTAAACTGTTGTTATTCACTGACACTCACCTGAGTTAATAATATCCTAGCATGGCATTAAAGACTTTTCTAGTGTGGGAGATGACATCTTTTGAAGAGAACGTGATTGGTCCTTGGACATCCTCTGCCGTTTCATCCCACTGTGTTCTCTAGAGTGACTGTTCACGTGTCATAACTTAATTGCAGCTAACTGCTATTCTCAGTGCCTACCTATACATGCTTTTCACTTCCAATTCAACCTACAGTGTATTTTTTTCCTGTGGATAAAGCAATATTATTTTATATCAAGATATGTGAACTTCAGTGCTAGGAAAATGGTATGGAAAGTGAAAAAGGTTTCTGTTCAGTCCCTTCTATGGGTTAGTTCTGTTCTCTTCCGGGATCTTATATGACTTAACCTTGCGAGGAAAGTATTGAAGCTTTTCTAGATTTTCACAAATGCTGCAAAGGCTGATGTAGCTGACCAGGACACTTCATTCTCAGCAGTAGAAGAGCATGTGATCCCTTGAGTATCTGTCCTCGGTTTCAACTCAGGCATAAGATCATATGATTTTACCACGCTCCCGAGTCATCTGCTAATGCCGTCCCTTAACAAAATGCAATAATAAATAATCAGAAGGGCAAAGTAGTGTCTACAGCAAATTGAGTAATGTCCTGTTTATTTCAAACTGCATAAATATGAACATGGTCCTTGGCACAGTTTTGAACCATGCCAACTAACGTTCACCAAATAATGTCTGGGCGTGGGAATATTATGCAGTACAGGATATAGGAGGGATATCAAAGTAGCTTGATTACTAATATGAAAACACAAGTGTCAAAACATTACCCAGTAAGCAAACTAGATATCTGTAAGCACCTTGTCCCTGACTTTACTAACACTGTGTATGTTGACATTGCTGTGCATATACACTGATATATTCAACAGACAGATGCAGAAAATACACCAATAATATCACAAGTATAAAATACAAACTGGGGGACACACTATTAAAGGCAGAGTCTCATCACAGAAATACTCTCCCTGTATTAGCCACCTGTGAAGCAAAAGATTAAATACATTATTTCTTCCTGAGCAGACTAGCTACAAAAGAAGACAATTTCCCCCATAATTTATACAGTTGTTTGTGTCATTGATAATTTAACCAGGGCCAGGAAATAGAAAGAACATTTTCACGAAGCATCACATAATACGTTTGTCACTTTATTGTGAGCTGTGTCCAAATCATCACGATGTTATTTTTTGAGCAGTTTTAAGGGCTGTTAAAGTTTCAGTTAAGTATGAAGATTCACTTTTTCAGTCCAAAGCCTATTTGTATGTTGTTTTCATTGGGTTTCTTGGAATATTTATTTATTTTATTTTGCATTCAACACCCAAATACCATGGCAGCAATTTTAAGCAGTCACAGATTCTGGAGAAGAGACATTGTAAGAAGGAGCAATCTTTTGGGATTCCTACCTCTGTGGTGTATCACTATAAAGAAAAAAAAAAAGAAATATAAGGCTGGCTGCTCAGTGTGAGTGTCTGATTTTAGTAAAGATGTGCCAAATTATACTACCTCAAAACCTAGAGTGTCCATAATGGTTTTGTCATCAGCAGTAACAACGAGATTTGTGGTAGAGTCTATGCTTATACAATAATCCAAAGATTTGACAAGAGCTCTATGCTGAAGACAGGCGCTGAGGTATCTAGCAGGAAAAATGAAGCATCAAACTCTATTCCCCTAATACTAATTTACATCCCAGATTTTATGCTGTGTTCTCCCCTTATTTTTTGGCTGTTGGTTTCAGAAGTGGCAATTTACAAGAGGAAGCTCACACCATGGGTAGTTACTATGCTCCGATACATCAAAACAGCATTTCAGTCTCCAGGACTATTTGCCTAGCAACTTTCACAAGCCCTAAAAGAACTTTAAACCAAAATGAAGACAGATCCATGGAAGTCTGCTAAGAAAAGTGAAAAGCATTTTTGTTTTTTTTTTTTTCTCCTGAAGAATTTAGGGTGTCAAGAACTGTCAGAAATATTTTAGAAATGGTAGAACTGCTTCATACAGAAGTACTGAGTCTCTGCAAAACAGGCAACTAAAAAAATCTTACAAATTCTGATCTCTCAATAAATATGTTGCTTTTTCTTTTAACAGATTCACACATTAAAGCTAGATCTATGGTTGATGTAAAATCTATTTAGCTGCATTGAGGTTAATGAACTGAAGATGATATACAACCATTGAGAATCAGCCTTTGCATGTGATCAGTTACAATGCTATTTGTTTTTATTGGCTTAGCCATTGATGTGTTACTATGTGGCTCGGCAAGTTTTCTTAATCAATAAGAGTTAGCATACTTGAAAACTATGCTTCTATGGAACTAATGCCTGAAAAAGGCTCTTTTGAAACCAGATTTCTTTTCAGATGGAGGTATGGTTATATCCTAAAGAAATCAGAACATTTTTAACTGAATTTTCTGCTAAATGAGTGAGTCAGCACACATTTATTCTCCATGAGAAACAGGAGAAATTTTGCAAAATGAGTGCATCTTTCACACTCATAAGAGGTTATCTCAGAGTAGGAGAACATTAAGGGGAAAGAGTAATATCTCATGCACACAAGATTTTTAAAAAAATAATGCTACTTTATAAATAAATGCAATACAGTATAAAAAAAAAAAAAAAAACAAAACAAAACATCGTATTATGAATAGACACCTTTGGAAATAAATTTCAGAAGCCTCCAGAGAGCTTGAGAAAATAACTAGCATGCACAGCATTAAGTGGAAGGAGTTCCCCTAAGGGAATCAAGGGATCAGAGATATCCTGTCTTGGTTAGTCTTTGATAAGTTTGCATCTGTGTCTTTTCACACTGCTGGTAATAAGCTGAGAGATTCAGTGTTACATGGAGGGAAATGGCAAAATTGTTTCTTAGGTTGAGAATACTAAAAATGATCGATTTTATTGGAATTACATTAGCACAATTTCACACTCTATTCAAGATGCACAAGGGGAAATGGATTCAGGGTTTGCTTTCTCCACTTCTCTTAACCTCATTGTGTAGCCCTAAACAGAAACACTCGGAACTACTTCAGCACAAAACGAATCTGTGCCAATGAAACTAAACATAAACCATCCCTCTTTTCTGTCTATTAATAGTTTTTGACAGGCCTAGAGAAACATCACTCAGTTTCTTAAATATACTTAAAATAGAGCAGTGTATGTCAGCACATTTTTGTACGTCAAAAAAGTTTGTAATTCTTGTGGGTAGATGAAGAGCGCAGGATTCATCTCACCTAACTTCAGGCATGAACAGAGTAGACATTTATCTCTGAACTAGCCAGTCTAGAGTCCATTTACAGTCAGTAAAGAGATATAAGATCTTTTAAGGTGTGAGTCATTGGACTTATTTCAGACATCTACTTTTTAATGAGATATACTGCTCAGAGAAATACCTGTTTCCTTCTGTTGACTATAAAGGAAGCTTATATTGATTAACTCGGAAATACATTTTAGACATCCACGTTTGCTTAGATGAATGTCACTTGAAAAGGCTGTAAAATAAAGCTCTCCTCTGCAAGTGACCAAAGAACCCCCTACTAAATTACTTACTGTAAATAAGTACAATCACATATTTAAAGGTAGTACAGAATCAAATGAATCCTGTTGTAAGGTCTAAAAGCCATCTGGAAGTTATATTTGTTTTCTGAGATGTTCAAAATCATCAAAATGATCATGCTTTCTCCTGCAGACTGAGAGGTTTAATTTTATTTTATTTTTAAGAATAGGAGTGTAGGCATTTGATCAGGTCTCCTTCTGGCTTCCTTTCATACCAGAAATTGGTGATGGAGTTGCTTTTTAAGGGGTGAACTGGACCCAATACTCTGCCCATAGTTGCCTAAAGCCCAAGACTGAAATAAGATTTAAATCTAGTCATTCAGACTAATGTACCTGCAGCCTCTTATTCTGAGGAACAGGAAAACGTGAAGTCAGAGATTTAAGACACTTGGTATACTAATAGATACATAAACCATAAAATTTATATATCAGCTAATATAGCATTAAAATTTGCCCTTCTGAAAATTGAGCTGCAAAACTCTAAAATGAAACAAGATCCACTGAAAACATAAAGAGAGACAAAAAAAATTGTTGTAAATATAATTGTCACACTGCTGGCCACTCTTCTTTCAAGTATTTCTGTACTCTGCTTCATATGAGCAATTAGTATACTTGAATTTTCTCTCCTTTTCTTGGTGTAAATCAATAGTAACACAATACTTTGAGGAAAGATAAAACATTGTTAGAACTGTTGTAAATTGCTTGATGTTACACATTTCTTCTAGGAAATGAGAATTCATAGAAGACAAATTCTTGGAAACATGTCTAATGTGAGGATGTCTCAAAAATAATGTAATGATACATTAGAGTTAAGTTGGAAAATTCCATTTTGACCTCTTCAGAACAGAATATTTAGTTATCATCTAGAACTAGTATTGTCTTGTGATTAAAAATAAGTTAAAATAAGAAAAAAGTAATTTGATTTAATCAAAACAAAAGAATTAAACCTGAACATTTTATTAGCTTTGTATTGCATAAAACTGGAAAGCATTGATTTTGTTTGTTTTGTAAAAGAAAAGAAAACACAATTCTTACTCTTTAAGCAACAAAGAGATCAGTTTCCTTTCTACCTTTGTTAACAGCACAACTCTACAGTGAATGAGAGAAAAATCACACACCTAGGAAGCCAGGAAGTCATTTAAACCCATCCCCCCAAAGACCTAATTTTTATGGCCCTAATTCCCACAAAACATTTCAATGTGACATAATTTATTTAGATGCTAGAAACTTCATAAGGACAGGGAAACAAGAGGTATGTAGAAAAGACATGAAAAATGAAATCTTTACAGAAGCCTAAGCATGTTAATAACATGTTCATGTAATAACTGGAGAAAAACACAATATGCACAGTATGTTTTATATGAATTACTTATTTTACCTTTATACATATACTAGTAGACAAAAATTTCTTCCCAAATAATTGCACGTTGTTAATGGGTACATAGTACAGCATATATTTTGGCAATATCTTTCAAAGTCATAGAGGCATCTTTATTCATCTGAAGAATTCAAAATAACTGAATGGGAGCAAACTGAAGAATGGAAATATTTACAAGTGGCAAGCTTTGAATCTGACTCAGCCCTATATAAATGAAGTTAAGAATTGCCCGGCACACAATGAATACAAAAGCAGATGAATCTGCCTCCGACTCCCCTTTCTGTAGCATGTTATCAGAGGAAGATCTTAGCAACACAGAAACAGTTTTGTCATTGGCTTATCAGGGAGTGAATTTCAGTCCTGAAATTTCAAAGAAATCCAAGACAAGTGTTAATAATAAATCAGAATATAAACAGGCTAAACAGCCGTTACCTCCACCTTCCTGTTTTCCATTATGTACCACCATATTTTGCCCTAATTCAAATATTTGTCTTATGTAAAGAGGGAGCTTCCAGTGAAAAACAGCAAAGCCCTCACAACAGTATTCAGTACATTTTTTAATGAGATGAGATGCAAAAAAATATTTGGAGATAGACAAACTGGTGTACAACTCTCCTGGGCTTGTGGCAGGAGCTAGAGGTGCACTGACAAGTGTCTTTGCTGTGTTTGACAGTAGCCCGATTAAGCTTAATCACCTTGGATGCATTCCTCTATGGTTTCCCCCTTTATTAGCCTCCTTAAAACTCATCAGTGACATCAAACTCACAGAAGCTGCTGATCTGCTGGAGCTGCAAGTGCTGCACACGTATGTCATATTCTGCTTTCACTTCTCTCTACTATAAGAATATTATTATAATTATGAAGAAGGGAGGTAAGCACTTCTTATAGACTGACTGCAGACAGATGTATTTCTTATTTCAAATGTGAATAGTATGTTTAAGATGTATTGTCCCAGGTTGGGCTCCTTTGTGTTACTGCAAAGTAGCAAACAATTTAACAATAGTATGTACGCATACAAAGAGAAATGCAATAATGCCTGTGCATTGTATGCACTGTCTATAATTATTATTCCATTGTATAATAACAATAAATGAAATTTTAGAGTCTTGAACCAATGCTGAAGAATATTTTTGTGCTTTTATGAGGGTTTTTAAAGGTTTAAGCAATTTCCATTTACAAATGTATTTATATAACCCTAGTAAATGTAGTCTATGATAATAAAATAACAATTATGTAGGAAAGCATCTCCTAATGTTTTATCTCATAGGCCATTCTTGCCAAACAAAAGAAGCTGAAATGACCTAGTTACATGAATCCTTTCCTTTCTGCATCCTGACAAGGATCTACAGGCCCTAAAGGAACCTGGATCGAGCATTTTCTTCCCTGGAGAAAAATTATTAATACTAATCCTTGTCTTTGAACACAGCAACCTTTTGATTGGTGTAATTGAGCTACATTACCTCACTTTTCTACTTCTGTCACAGCATCCTATAGATGTAGCACAACTGAATTCATGAGCCTCATATAGAAAGGGTCAGAGTATTAATATGCTAATAGTGTGCTGGCTTGCAAATTATGTTTTTTTTATAAAGTCTCAGTTAATTACATTGCAAGGTTTTGAAGCCAGACTGAATTTTACTCCTGTAAATTTGCAATGCTAAGTGTTCTTAAGTAGACAAAATGAGAGAATTCCATAAGAATTTGTGTAAAATATGTGGACCTGATTTTTGCAAATGACATCTGGTTTTGTAGATGTCAAATCGCATGTGCATAACTAGCTGTTACATGTCTGAACATGTGAAATGAAACACGCTTGCTTCTAGGCCACATCACATGTTGGAAAGAGCAACCAAACAAGGTGAAGATAGGAAGGACTTAAACTCTCTATCACTTTCCAGTCTGGATCAGTGTGCTATAAGCCAATCCACCTGAAGCTCCTCAGCAGTACTATTAAGACAGAGTGATTAAAAAAAGGAACAAATGCTATGTTGTATGTCCACTGCACTGATGGGATATCACAAAAAGTTGCTACGGCAGTTTCTAGATATCTCATTAAAACTGGGGAAAAAAAAAAAAAAAAGATATCATTCAAACTCCTCCTAATCTGATCCTGTCCCAAAGGCAATTGAGGGCTGCGAGCTGAAAGAAATGCTGAAGTTGAATGTGTTCGATCCCAATTTGTCTGGAGACTCCGTATTGCCATGTCAACCAGCTGTGGGGAGAATTTTGTGCCATGGAAATTCTAAGGGCATCTCAGTGGGAGATAAGGGTCAAAATCAGGCTGGACAGGCTTTTGAGCAACCTGATCTAGTGCATGATTTCCCTGTCTGCAGCAGGAGGGTTGGAACTAGATGATCTTTACAGGTCCCTTCCAACCCAAACCATTCTGTGATTCTATGAAACAAAATTGCTTGGGCAAAATGACCTATGCTGAAAATTAAGAAAAAAAGAAAAAAAAAAAAAGCGTAGAAAACTTGGAGCAGGGGGTTTCCCACCAATCTATTCTGAAAGTGATAAAAACACTTCTAATATAAGATGGCTTCACTCTGAGTCATACGCTTAAGGAATGTGAAACCTCTCTGCTAAGAATCTATCCCCACACACTCTTGATATAGAAAATCTCTTTGTGATTGCGATGTCAAAAGCACTTTTTAAAGCATTTACCTTTCTCCAGTTCAATGTTCTCTTTTCATCACTGTTTTTCAAATTAGCACTGAATGCAACAAGCCATGATCGCTGTTTAAAGTCAAGCAACTTTGAGATAAATTTGGCTCTTTCTTCAAGTGATGCAGATAATATAAAATGTTCCTAAAAGCCAGGATGGACAATCTCATGCTTCCTGGCAGGCAGCTAAACTACAGATCTGTCTCTGTTCTTAAAGCCACCACAGAGCTCTGCTGTGACCTGAGACAGGTAATGTCGCATGGGATTGATCTCATCTAACTTTAAAGCTCTGCAGTGTAGGCACCTGAGCCAGTTACCCCCCCCAACACCTTTCAGCGTCAATTGAGAGAAACAGGCATCTTTAGGGAACAATTTGTCTGATATAGCTGAGTTTCTGCTTTAGAAGGAGATATGTTGTATATGTTACAGATGTCTGTACTTGATAAGACTGCTTCCACCCCTGGATTTTGCTTGTATCTGGAGCTTTTCACATGCTTTACCTGATTTTGCTATTTAGACTCTTCACAACAGGCCAAAAAAAGTGTGCGTTTTTGAGTGCTACCAAGATGCAGCTGGCTTGCAGAAGGTCAGGTTAGCTGTTTTCTATATTCAAATGGAGAGGAGGTACTCCATGCCACTCAACAAAGATTTTTATTTGCATTCAACTTCAAAGAGATTAGAAGACTGGAAAAGAAATATATTCTGATTTTGGCTTGTGTCAGAGTACGAATATTTTTATGTCCAACATATAGCACCACAGGGACTCAACTGCAGTTCAGGTCTTTAGGTCATTGAATATAAATATTATTACTGTAAGACATATAGGTCTGCTTCTATTACTTTATATTTCTCTATCAATGGAATGTGAAATATTAAATCAACCATTCCATTCAGTCTTTAAAATAGTGAAAGCCTTACTTATACTATATGCTCGTGTTCTGGTGTGTCTTCATAATAATAGTGTTCCTACTCATTCTTTAGAAAAGGCTCTTGGAATCTACAGGGTTATATCCTGGGACTAGCGATAAGGCAACAACTGAATATAAAACGGTGTATAAAATTTATATCAGATCCAAAGAGATGCCTTTGAGCTACTAGTTCTGAGGCTCAAAACAGTTTGTGTCCTTTCCATGCATGAGTCTGTAAAGAAATTTAATTTTTACCTTTGTTTACCTCCACAGTTTTCATCTAGCTAATGCATAAAAACTGGGACTCAAGGGTAGTCCGTGACTAAGTGTTTGTATAGTGCCTGGCACAAGAATGCCTGAACCGTCATTTGCGTCCTCTACTGTCGTAGTAACAGTATTTCTGAAGATCTATTGAAGTACCTGCCACTGAATGGAGATGAAGTATCAGTGAATGTTAAACCATGATGTAGTATATATTCCTGCAAGTCCTGCAGTAACTGGAATTAAATTGTTGGAATATAAAATGCAGTTCTACCAAGCACTAACTGGTCTCCTCTTTCTGCTATGATATTTGAGCAATAATGGGCAACGGTCAAAGTGGTTTTCACCCACACCTGGTCACCCAAGCCTTCTCAGAGGATCCTGCCATCACTGCAGTGATGTGCCAGCATTTCTCATAGCAGCTGCTACCTCCATACAGTAGGGGCCAGGACAAGGATACATCTTAAAAAAACCTCATCTGTGAGGCCTCTTTCAGGGGTGACTACCTCTAAAAGAAAGAGGAGACACAGACAGAAGTGGGAACCTCTGCAGCCAAACAAGGAAAAGCTACTCCTTCTTGTGAATATAAGCCCACAGCATCACAAAAGATTTTCCTCACTGGTAGCATATTTTTTAATAGACGATTTTCTGCTCAGCATAGCCCTTAAAAAGTATATCAAAACCAATAGCCAATGACTTTTTATCAGGTGTTGATCTAGGCTGGTGGTTTTAGTGGTCTTACTGATTTGCAGTGTCAGCTAACTGTTAAGCAAAAGCCATACCTGATAAGTGGGCTGTTTTCACACCACAACTAATCTGCTGGAAGACATGCTGAAACTTTGTCAGGAGGTGATAGGCTGAGGAACATCAGGGTGCCCCCCTCTTCCAACCTCACGATGGTGGTGACAGGTTCGGGTTTAAGGTGTTGCGCAACAGAAAGTGTACCTTATTTATCCATGTAACGATCAAACCCTACCACCACAACACCTGACCAGTAGTGAAGAGTTTACCACTTATTTAGAACAGACACAAAAACTTGAACCATGCTATTTGTTAGGTTAAAGTGCCTGGAAGAATCGCAGGGAGTTGTATGTTCCATGAAGAAAATACTTCCTAGATTTGACTACACAGGCAGGTAGTCAAATGGGTCTTCAGTGGAGAGTTAAGAACTGGAGTTGGATATAAAGATACTACAAGTATTTCAGGTAATGCAGTGGGTCAGGGTGCTCTCTGGTGTATGGTATGCTCTGCAGCCCTCCTCACGTACTGATCAAAATGCCTAACATAATATAGGGGTGCAGAATTAAGCACAATGGACTCAAAAAGGATTGCAAGTCTCAGATAAACTAGTACGCTTCATGTGAACCATTTAGTTTGAAAATATATATGAGTCCCATTCTGCACTCTTGGTGTCAGCAGTTCTTATGCACTTGAATAACAATAATGACAACAGGTCTGCTTCTGTGGATAGCTGTTATATGAGCAAAGGCTTAACAAAGCCATTTATCTGTGAACATTTTGATAGCGTTACCCCACAGTGTGGGGCCCAAGCATCTACAGTTTCAAACTACCATTTAGTTTCAATATATCATATGCCAGCACTTGTTTGTCTAAACACATCATTCAAAAAAACACATTAGTGTTTTTAGTCAATTATCTACTCCATTTGTTTTCTTAGCTGCATGTGCTTTTGAATGGTTATCTCAGCTTGGTACTGTGGTTCTGTGAGGTGTGTCCAACACTTAGAATACAATATTTCTTATGCTCGCTGAAGCAGAGAAAAAAATAGTTGAAATCAGCAGCAATCAACCTCACATAGTTCTGCTGCATACAGCATGCATGTTTGGGTCTGAGCCTTCAATCCTTTCATATTAAAAATTCCCAGGAAATCAGAGTCAGTCTTTGCTGAATCTAAAAGCTCTGTAGGATCAGTCCCTTAATGAATACTTTAATGGTTGTGCAGGTGTACTGAAAATAGCTAGGTGCTTAGGGATTTCTGACTAGTACTGATATGACTGATATGTAATTCTGTGAAAAGCCAGAGCTTTGCCTGGGAATAGAACTTCTTCAATCTTGAAGTCAATGGTAGATTTTCCTAAGTTCATAGAAAACAGGGCTGAAAGGACTTCTTGTGCCATCTAGTCCATCAGCTTGCAATAGTGCTGATTTATTTCCCCTCAATGTTAGCGAGAGTAGAACTACAGGCAGATAGAGGTCAGCCCTAAGATTTAAGTTTCCACAGGACTCTCTTATCTTTCTTGCAGAAATTGGCTCTGAAGTGCCACAAAAACACAGGGGTCCTTGTCCTTTCCACTGTTCAACAGGCTCCAAGGAGAGAACACCACATCCTCTTCACTCAAGATCTCAGGATGGATTTGAACTGCAGTTGCTGAGGTGAAAGGGCTCGACAAGGCACGCTGCTGCCTTCCCCTAAACAGCTGGAAGAGCATCAAAATCTTTTATTCTATGCATCTCTCCCCCACTTTATTCTGGAGGAAAATAATACGCTGTCTAGTGAGCTGCATTTTTTTTTAAGATAATAGCAAAGTATCTCTAATTCAAACCAACTGAACTAATTGGACAAAAAAGGATGCAAACAGCCCAGCCTACCAGACTGTATTTAAAACAATTGTTAGCAATCAATAAATCCTGCTGGATTGTTTGATTTCATTAAAGATGTATTTGTTACTAAGCAGCTGGCACCCAAACAGCTGCTTTAAATAGAGAGAGATTTTTCCTGCTCTGTTTTATCGTGGTTTTCATTATTTTATTTGCACATTTTCAGAGACAATGACTACTGAATAGAATCAAAATGCAGATAAGCCTATCACATCCTTGTCTGAGCATGTGGTGGGTCAGGGGAATGCATAGGAGAAATGACAGCCTGCTTCCCTTTCTACTATCGCCGAACATTGTCTTTCAGGCTTTCAACAGTCAGTCATGAGTATAAAACCAAGCCTGAGACTAGCCTACTGATTAAATAATAAACTAAAGATATCATAGCTTCTTTTCAAAGCCCTGAATTTGTCTTTCTGTGAATACTGACCTCAACATTCACATCCATCGAGCAGAGTGGTCACAAAATGAGGATTCCCTGGTGTTATAAAAGTGCTGCATAGTGGAGTTAGTTCCTTTTAAAGACCACTTTAAAGTATATTTAAACTGAACCCTACCCAGATGATACCTCTACCCCATTATGTAACACATATAATGAATGTAATAGTTTTTGTGTTACATTTTGGAAGCAAACCGGGTAGCCTTCCTTTGTGGCTATGTTGTCACCAAGCAAGAACATTAGCAGCTGAAGCATGGACAGCTTTTAGAAAGGAAAGCAAAATCAGATAATAAAACAGCTGCAAATTTGAAATCAGTCCCAGGATCACTTAGGTGCATGCAGCTGAGCCAAATTCCCAGGGAGCAATGTGGAAGCAAGATAAACTTAGATTTTCTTGATCTCCAGCCAGATTTAGTCACACTGTGGTCATTGTGATGCTCTCAGTTCTACACTCACATCCTCAAGTAGGAGGACAGTCAGCAGAAAGACGAAGGTGGCATTCCCTGCCAGTTCTGCAGCCTGACAGACTTCTTTAGGCACAGAAAGGTACGTTTTTATCTCTTCCTCATCTTCCAGTAAAGCTGGGCTTTGGGGCTATAGGCATGTTTGCAGCAGCACTGTTGACATGACAAGGAAAAAAGGTGTCCTTTGTTGTCATCATTATTAACAGGTGCAGAGGCTTTTATTTCAAATTCAAAAACCCTTACTTTTCATCAGACCTTCATTACTCTCACAGCTTCCTCTCTTTTCATGGTGTTCACATTTGGCTGCAATGCACATCCATCACCTTCAGTTAAGATGATAGTGGTCTAGAGTTTATCTTATCTTCATCTGGCTAACAGGGGGTGTGTATAGGCTTCTTCCAGAGGAGCCCCAGCACCTCTCCTTGGTGGTGTTCCCAAACAGTCCAGGAGCCTGGAAAATAAGTTGGGATCTTAGAGTCAGTGTAAAGTCATAGTCATAGTGTTCAGAGTATAGTTTAAGATGGAGGAAGGTATTTCTTTTTAAAGTAATTATTGCTTGAATTGCAGAAAAATCTGGAATGGTTTACCTAACAAAGTAACAGAAAAAAAAAAAGAGAAAAAAAAAACCAAACACGATGTCAAATTGACAGAATTCAAACCTCTACCAGAACAGTCACAATGCATGTCTGCACAGTCCCAACGATAGGGTTCAGTCCATGGTACACATGTGGCTCGGGTGATGTTTGATGATACAGATTAGCACTTTCCTGAAGTTGCAAGGTACTTGGATCAAGGGGTTTCATTTCATGCTTGTTCTATGATTGGCCGAAGCAGCTGAAACCTCAAACTAAACCCAAATTAGACTGATCTCTCCTTGAAGATAAAAAAAAAGGACTGAACTACATTGATGCTGATTTATTTTAACTTCCCTTTGAATTTTATGAGGCAGATCCTGAGCTGACGTCATTAGAGCCATGCTGATGTGCACAACCCCAGTCCAAACAAAACTCAAAAGCCTCATTACTGAAACATCACACAAGAGTTTATTCTTGCAACATTTCAGACTCTGACAATCGGGTGGTGGCAAGAATCTCCTAAGAAGAAAGCTTGTCTGTCAGCCCTGTTTCTAGACCAAAGAAGTTTGGATAAACACACAAACTTTTTAGACTCATATTGCAAACATTTTGAAGTCTGCCCAACACTAATTATCTGTCACATCTCAGCCTACGGCCATGTAGGTTCTTTGCAGCCAGCCACAAGAAAAAGGAAGCAGTAGGTATTTTTTTAATACCCATCTATTCCTCTGTAGTTTGAAAAAATAATAATCCTATTTTAGACAGGCAGAATGTTTCAATGGAACTTTAGATTCATCCTAACATCTTAGGCCCTGCTGTGTTGACCCTCCCCTCTCCCTCTGCTCTCTGCAGAATTTGTATGCAAAACCCACGAAAAGATTTTGGAACAGGCCATACATCCAAAAGCTTTTGACAAGGAACAGGGACTACTTAAAAGAAAAGGTCTTCTGAAGCAGCTTTTCTTTTCTTCTGTCCCTTTTTTCCCCCTGAATTCATGCACCCCTTAACGACTTCACTGGTACTTTAGCCTGTGTGGGCTTCGTCCAGCACAATAAAAGAAAGTGTGCAAACTCTCTGTGTTTAACACACTGTTGGAAGGGAGAGGCTGTGTATGTCAAAAAAGAACATAGCTTGCTTAGGACGCATGTGCTATGTCCAGTGGTTCTTAGTTCCTGTTATAAACCAGAGGACAACATATTTCCATAAGAAAACACACTTATTGCATAACATTTTTTGCCAGATGTTTGCAAGCAAACATCAATAATAATTTCTCCCACTGAAACGTGAGCAAGAATGACTTTTGAGCAAGAATTGAAAGAATGGCTTTTCACATATCCACACAGATTAAGTAGGGCATGGAGAATTAAGACGGGGCATCTGCCCACATCAGTTTCAGGCAGCTGAATGTTACATCTAAGGTTTAATCCTTCAATACCTCACCCATTACTTACAATGTGCATCAAAAAGGTTAGTAGATGTGTCTCAAAGGATCAGGCTACATATGTATATATGTTCATTGCCCCAGCTCTGTAAATCAGCAGATGACAATGCCAAAACAGAAGGAACCTTCACGCATTATGTTTCATTCCTGGTTGTCTTGGAGTATGGCTGAGTCTTTTCTACAGCCTCCTAAATCCTCTGTGTTTTGCCTGCCCTGTAATACCCCAGTAGCTAAAATACATTACACTCTAAGAGTTTAGCCCAACACAAAGCAGCAAGGAACTCAAACAAGCATAAAAGTAAGGTAAAGTCATCTCTGTGCATTATTATGTACCAAATTTGACTGCAGGTTATTCTTCGTCTGGACCTTATGATCTTTTGTAAGTGTTCAAGAGCTGGCTGACAGACGGTCAAACTTGTTCACAAGTGACCATCTGAAATTCTCATTGATATGATCTACTACATTGATCTCTAGTAAACCCTACCGGTGCAGTTTACCTGGCTTAAATATGATGTAAATCGCGTTTCCACACACAAAAAATTCTTCCTTTGAAACCTCAGACATATGGTTAAGTAGTCATAGCTTAACATGCTAACATGTGTAAGCTCAGCTGATCCATGTACGTGATGTTCGCCATTGGATATGGATATGGGCTTAGACATTAGTACATCTTGAGTGAATCTCATTCATTTGCATTTTTAGTGTGGTCTAGTTGTGTCCAAGGGTAGTTACAACAATTCAGTTTATGCAGTAATTTGTTACATAACAGAAATGTTAGTGAGTCAAAGTCCCAATTTAAATGGTGTTACTTTAACTGATTGCATTAAGCCAGTGAAAGACCCCTGTTATTTCAGTTTAAAGGTCACATTTGTCAATTTAAATTAACCCTGTTAAATTAAAGATTTTAGCTCTGTCAACAATAATCAGACTTCAATCAAGGGGAAAAGTGTCCATCCTGCTTTTCTTACTGCTTAGCTACATCACTTCCAACTTCGACTTTTCTTGAGAGAGATGTCATCTTTTGATTAACGATACGCTTTCCTCCTTGACCACACGTGTGTCAACAGTCAGGTAGAGTCCTGTGCAAGGGTACGTGACCAGACCACTGCCAGAATAGGACTGGGGATGCTACCACCCCCAGCCTCAGAGCTGGCAGAATAACAGCATGTTTTGTTGACCACAAATACAGTTGCAGCAGTGTGGTCTGGCTTGGTAAAAATCAACGCTCTTCTACCAGAAATGCTTAAGTTAGCGCAGGTCGTTTTGACAGGCCCGTTTCAGGTTGCAACTAGGCATGTCTTTCAAATGAGACAAAAGGAACGAAGTTTTGGTCACAGAGATGAATTTAACTGAGATAAGAGAATAAAAGCACAGGCTCAGTTTTCCTGTGCTCACAGCTGTGCAAAAGCTGTGCAGCTATTTAGCTATGCTGAAGAGGTCAGGCTACAATACTCTGCCTCTTCACGGGTTCCCATGCTAACCAGCTTTTGGGCAACTTAAAGCTAGGACAGTGTGAGTTCACATCTGCCTACAGTAGGTTAAGACAGCCCGGCTTGAGTGAAATGGTAAGAGGAAGAGGATGAAGTATGACAAATTTGTAGGAGAATATACAACTCACCTGTGCATGTCAGGCCAGCCACAAATATAACTTATTATGTGAAAACACGCTGTTTTGTAAAGTTCTGTAGATCTGATCTCCTCCCAACATACATACTGATACTTTTACCCACTTCCCAGACACTCAGATTTAAATAAAATTATAGTGCTTCCTGCACATGATTCACAAAAGTTTCACCAGTCTACAGAATTTAGCAGGCAAAGAGAGAACAATTAGGAGGAATCTTTAAAAGCATCCTTTTCATCATAGTTTGGGGAAACTTTTTTTCTAATTTCCTCGATGATGTGTTGCATTGTGCTGTCACTTTGGGGTTTGTCAGTCACATCTGCTAATGTAATACAGTATGACTGACACAACATGTGACATGTCACCATGAAATGCATCACTTGGAAACTTTGGCAAACACACTGAAGAGAAGGCATTGCAGCAAAAAGGCTGACTGTTTATTTCCTGTATTCTTTCTCTCTCTCTTTCTCTCTCTCTTTCTCTCTCTCTTTCTCTCTCTCTTTCTCTCTCTCTTTCTCTCTCTCTTTCTCTCTCTCTTTCTCTCTCTCTTTCTCTCTCTCTTTCTCTCCCTCTTTCTCTCCCTCTTTCTCTCCCTCTCTCCCTCTTTCTCTCCTCTCCTACTTTCTTTCTCTTTCTTTCTCTCTCTTTCTTTCTTTCCTTTGTCTCTTTCTTTCTCTCTCTCCTTTCTTTCTCTATTTCTTTCCCTTTTTTCTTTAATTCTCTCTCACACACTCTTTTTCTCTCTCTCTCTCTTTTGCCCAATAAGTGGAAATATTTATTTGAAAGAAAAAGGCACAACTAGCAACAGCTCATAGAATTATTTTCTGAGTGAAAGGACTTTCTAGCCCTTTATCAGAAAAACTGTGACTTGCTAAACAGATCCAGCAAATCAGCAGGCTAAGAAGTTAATTTCCACTAGTGATGCTGAAAAAACTCTATACTTTTTCATCTGCCATTAAGAAGGTTGAATAAAATATTTCTAGTTGTCATAAATAGGTGGTAGCGAAGCTTCTATAAAAGCAAATTCTAGCCCTAGTGAAACTGCTAATACAGACGTAGAGAGAACTTCACATTTTAACAATCTCATCTTGATGGCAGGGTGGAAGTGTAACAGCCAGAGAAGCACCAAAATGTGAGGCTGGCATTGGCTTCTTTAGGCTGAGGGAAACCAGGACAGTCTTCACCTGTTCCTTTCACAATCCTGGAAATGCTGTGGTTACAGGAGGCACCGGGAGGATTCCATATTTCACTCTCTGGAATGTAAGTTGTTGTAACACACAGGAAAGTGCATTTGTAATAAAAAAAATACCTCAGAAGATAGCAGGCAGGCAGACCTGCATATTTTAATTAATTTGGAGAAGTTAATATAAATGTTTTTCCTGAATGCCTTGCAAGACTGAGTGTGTTGTGCTTGAATGAACTGCCCGGCGTTATCCAAATAATTCCTCCAGGCCAATTACTGGCTAGTTTTGAGCTCAGACCTTGGCCACAGGGCAGGGCTGCTCATTGCATTCCTTTATATGCCTCTGCTCTTTAGAGCTCTTTACAAATTCTTTGTTAACTGAAGGTACTATCCTGTACCCTGCAGCAAGCAGAAATGAGAACAAAACAAGTGCAACCTGTGCAAAAAGTCCATGATGAATGCCTGATAATTTGTTGCTGTTATTAAAAACATTGCAAATTTTGCATACTTTGTATGTGTTTAACCTTATGCCTGGGTATTTTTGCTTCCTTAGTTTTGGAACTTGGCCCCTAAATTTCAATAAATACACTGGTTGTATAAATATATATGCTATATATATTTCTTGATGGGACTTGAAGTCTAGCAAATCTAATTCAACTTTTTTTGGTCATTTGTTTCTTTCTTCCTTTTTCTTCTCCTTCTTTCTTTTTCGCTTTTTTTGTCTCTTTATTAGACCTTTAACCAAAACTCTAAGATAAATATGTTAGTCAAGTATTTGTGCCCTGTTAACTATGTTGTCCTAAAAAATGGTTCTTGAATGGTCTTTTTTACTTGCTTTAGGGGAATGGTACCAGTTCAAACTCTGAAGGTAAAATATTAAATTGTTCTCTTTTTCGGGTCTACAGTGCAAAATTTGGACAGCGATACCTGAAAGTAGCTCTTCTGTGAATAACAACTTTTTCTGCAATTTACCCTTTTTTTTCTGCTTCTCTTTGATCGGCTATTCTTACGCATGGTGTGTTATTAAAAAAAAAAAAAAGAAAAAAAAAAAAGAGGAGTTTGCTTTGTAACGAACTGTAAGAATAAGAGACACCCTGAAGTTTAACTGACTTCATCCATTACCGTGTGAACCTCATCTTGCACGTTTGCATAACAAACTCTTCTCAAGAGGTTCGTGGGAAAGGTATGAGGAGGGTTGCACAGAGTCTGGTAAAGGAAGGATATTCAGTGCTGGTGTTCTTACATACTTGTACTTTTATCACTTCCTATCATCTCACTGGTCGTTAACCTCAAAAGTAGGACAAACTGCTAGAAGCGCTATTATGAGGCACTTATAGGGTATCGCAAAACTGGTTAGAAGCAGAAACCAGTGCAACAGTTAACAGCTGTATTACCAGCCAGTTATACTCAGCAACCATAAAGTCCACTATTCCTTACTGCCCGGTGTGCTTGAACTTGTTTTCACGAAAAGGGCCTTGGTAAATGCATAACAGCATTTAGGCTCTTAATCTGAAGTTTACTGAGCAGCGCTGCGCTGCTGCTGTAAGAGCCCTTCTGGGGTTTGCATTAGCACAAGTCCAGAGTGCTTGCAGCTTTTTCTAAATGCAGTGGAGAGCAAAAGTCGCCCAACACCTGTGAAAATGGCCCTATCTCTTTTATTGCTGCCTAGGAATGCAATCAGTGGGGGAGAGGGCAGATATGAGGGTTTAAAGAAAAGGTGTGTATGGAGGGGCTGGTTCCAGTGGATTAAAAGCGAAAAAAAAAAAAAAAAAAAGGGGGGGGGGCGAAAGGCAGAGAATTGAGTTATACAGGGAATAGCACTAGGGCATTGCAGCTTCCCGCAGCCTCAGGGACACAGGGAGCAAGCTGGAGTGATGTGAGCGGAGGAGCCCGCGACGCCCAGCAGAATTAGGCGGAGCACACCCGGGTCCTCAGGCGGTGTCGCACGAATCCCTCGGCTGCAGGACAAACCCAGCCAGCTCGGTGTGACAGAGGAGTCTGCCAGCAGCTCCACTTTTTGCCACCCACCACACCACCAGCCTGGCCTTGCCTTTATCTACCCCTGCAGCAAGAAGTTCTCGTGAGAGCATCCTTTCTTTTTGACTGTAGAAAGGAGAAGTAGAGTTGTTTCCTTGTGAGAAAATCCTATAATAGCTTGAAAGACCGAAAACGAAAGCATTTCTGCTGTGGTTGGATGAGCCCTGTTCGATGCTGCACCACTCAGGGCTCCCAGGATCTAACGGGCTGTGCGATTGTCTGTGCTATTCTCATCTTACAGCGTTAGCTGTAATAAATAGCATTTTAAAATATTTCTAGCAGAATCTGGGTCCCTTCCTTACATAACAGACCTGGACCTCCTGGTGCAAAACACAAGGCAGGTGGCAGACAGGGCTCAGGGGACAGGGGACCAGCTAAAAGAGGCCAGTGCAAGCCCCTCATTCAGGAGATACGGAAGATGAGAATGGGGGAAGAAACTCTTGACTATTCTCCAGCAATGTCATAAATTGACGGCTGTTATTCAACCCCTGAGCCCTAAAAACTCCTCTCCCTCGTCTGAGAAGGAGGATGTCAAACTACATCCCTGTCCTTGCATGCAAAGTGCCACTCTAAACCAGGAGAAGAACAACTCTAGTTCCCCATCAGACAGCTCACCGGGCTGTATAGGCTCTATGGGCCCTAGTGTGCAAGCAATTCAATGCAAGCTGTCAGAAAATGTAATGCTTTGGATTTGCCTTGAAACAACAACTGAGTTTCCCATTTCTAATCTCACGAAGGGGAATAAAATCAGGAAGGGGGAGATCAGTGTTGCTTGACTGCTATTTCAACATTCATACGTGTATGAAAACAATTACCTTTAGATGAAAGAATGATGAGTGCATTAAGCGAACATAGATAGTAGAAGATGACTCATAAAATATTCCATTGTCATTAATGCATAGAGTGGTTAACTAGAGAAATAAAGAATTAAAAGGTTGGACCTCTCATTAATACTAATCTTGTCTGCATGTTTCTATATTTTACAGCTATCTGGATACTTGCATATATTTCATTTACAGTATGGGCTAAGTAATGCCCACTATAGCTAATGTTTTTTGGCATAATCATATATTCCTGAAAGCTTATTTTGAGACTAAAATATTTCAACATTGTTCTTTGATCTACAGTTAATTTATGTTTCAAGGAGACAGAGGCTAAAATCTGTGAAACTTACTGATTTTTCAGTTCCTTGGTCGTTCAAAAAAATCCATCACAGCTCAGGCATACGTGCTACATTGTTTTGGGTCCTGAAATGATAATTTTTCTGGATTCCTGATGGTTTGCAGAATAGTATTTCTGATTGAAACAAAAGGTTTATTCAGCTTGGAACAGAATGTTTGAGTTAAATTTGGGATATTTTTTAATGAAATACAAAGAACTTGGGAAATAAAAGACTACCTTCATAATGGGATTCAAGTACTACTCATTCAACACAGAAGGAACTATTCTTCTGCCACTGAAGCCAGTCCTGAGGAGTTATTCTGTGGTGTGGGAGAACCAGGGTTCAATTTTTTTTTTTGCATGATTCAGCACAGGACTTTGAGTTTTGAGTGTTCTGTCTGATTTACTAAATATTTATTGAGGCACCTTTGGATAGACATTTCCACCATTCATCTGTTATGGATACTTATGTTCCTGATTCTTGCTATTTAGGTGTGCTGTAAAAGAAAGGAATGTTTTGCACAGGAGAGCAGAGCCCAGTGACAGCTGTAATCGGGCAGGTACAGCCTGAAATTCAGGGGTGTTTTCTCAGGGTCTGAAAGCGTCATGGTTACACTGCCTTCAGGATGCATTTGAGCTAGTAAGTTCCGACTCTGGTGTGTGATGGTAGGCTGCCACCACTGAAATTCTTCTGGTCTTACTGCTAGTTTAGTCCCGTCTAGCTCTGGCACTCCTGTACCATGCTGAGTTGTGATTGGTATATAGTCTTTAAGTCGTATAATAGTTGAGTACTAGGCCTGTCCCCACTTTCTCCAGACACGTACACATGAACACATACAGACTTCCTTCCCACTGCAATTAGATCTGTCCCAGGTCATGTCTTCTGTTCTTCAGTGAAGGTAGCCTTGAAAAGACTCAATAAATACTTAAGGAAATTGCTTTCAATGTTTCTGATACTTTATCCTTCTTTTTTCTTTGTGGCTAAATACCCTCATGAAATGTATATGAAAACACCAGCTCCAGCTGAATATTGGGAAAAGTTTCACCGTGAGGACAGTCAGGTGATGGGACAAGTTGCCTGCAGAGGCTGTGCAGACTCCATCCTTGGAGGTTTTCAAGACACTACTGGACAAAGCCCTGACCAACCTGGTCTCAGGGCTGGCCCTACTCTGAGCAGCAGGTTGGACTAGAAACCTCCTGAGGTCCATGCCTGCCTGGATTACCCTGTGACCCCGGGGTCCTGTCTAGACATTCAATTGGCCCTACTCCCACTGACTTCATTGGGCACTGCAGTTTCTCAGCATTACTGTGAAGAGAGACTAGAAACAGATTCATGAGATCAGGTCTTGCACTAGTGTAAAGTGGCAAACAGTTGCTGAAGAGGCAGCATTATCCAAAGACTAAGACACTATGTCAGGCCTCAGAAAGTCTAAGCATCCCCTGAGAAAGGCTCTTTTATCTTCTATGCCTGTCTGTTCCTCTCCCTTGTTTTTCTCATATATTTTGACAGGGAGATTCTTTGGAGAGAAACTGCCTCATGGCACTTACAGTCTATAATAAAGCTACATTTCAACTTCATTTGGGAGTTCATGGCTCAGCTATTAGGTAAATAATAACAATTCACTGCTTTCAGTGGATCTATGCCAGTTTACACCCTCTTAAGGGATAGTGAAGGCCAGATGAATCATGTACTCTCTAATTATATACTCTGACCTCCAAATAAAAATTTCACTTAGTACTTAAGGCAGTGCAAATAATTACTACAGGATTGAGGCCTTGAAATAATATACTCTATATTGTTTCCAAATAAGCATTTACAAATTTAAATTCCCCACCTTGAGACGTCTAAGCACAGGTTACAAAAGTCAACTCAAAACTGAATTTTAACAAATGCCCTATCCATCAGCCTCAAATAGTTGGTATCTGAGAGTACACTCAAACAAAATGGATTTAGATTTAACAAAGATAGGCACCTTTGAAAGTTGACTAGTGACGGGGAAGGACAGCATATTTCAAATATTTGCCTGCAAAAAATGTATGCAAGTGCATGGACTGTCCATCAACATCCATGGGACAAAATCCTGCCCTCCATCAAAACTAATGACTCCACATGCAAAGGAGAGTGATGAGGGGCAAAGCGGGACTGCTATAGGAATGTGTACCTACAGAGTTCACGTCTGAAAAATGGTGCTGCCTGGCAGCCTGCCTAAGCAGAGGAGGATGGATCACGCTGCAGAAAGGTGAGGCTTGAAATTATGAAATGGGTTAGCTTATCACTCACCCTGGCAGACTGCAAATACTATAAAATCCTCTCTGACCGTGGCTTGCAATAAGGTATGTAACATAGTTCTATATTTGCTCTGTGTCAAAAGAGGAAAATTCCTCCTGCATATTTGCGCTTAGAAAGCAGTCCAGCTGTTAGGCTACATGCTCAGAAAAGATCCTTTGTGGTTCAAACAATCTGTAGATCCTGCACACAAAATTTGCAAACTCTGTCCAGTCATTCCTTGCTCATGTGCAATGTCTGTTCAGCGAGTGAGTTACCTTCAAGGCATTCAGAATCAGAGACTGATTACTGAAATAGTCCACCCTCCTTAAAATCATACCTATAAACCCCTTTGTCTATCTCGTACATATGTATAGACAGATGTGCGTGCCCAAACCATCTATATTTGGTTTATGGGAACAGGACTTGCAGAAGATGATAGGCAAGTCCTCCATTCTGGATTGGGAGCAATTTAGCCTAGAACAGATACCACCCAAGGTGCTGAGCACACAGGATAGCCTAAGCGAAGACTGATTTGTTGAGCTTGAGGGGTTTCCTGTCAGCACTCACAAAAGACAGATAGGCCTTTTTCCTTACAGTCTTAAGAAGCAGACAATAGACAGATAGAAAAAAGGAAAGCAGAAAGGATACTGGGGCCCAAAGACAAAATCTGATTAAAACTTTGCATCTGAAAAGTCTTTACCATTAGTCAGTCCTTAAAAAACAGATACCAAGTTACAATCACCTTCCACACAGTCCTCAAGTAGGTGGGACGCTCCTGCAAAGAGCTCTGGTGGCTGTGGGGTAGTTGAAGGATCATAATGCCATGGACTGCATTTAAGCGCAGGTCCTGGACACTCCACAATATTTGCTTAATAAACTTTTCCCCAGACTGCTGTATCCTATGTGAGGCCAGTGGAGGAGATGATAATTTGGAAGTCATAAACAACAGTTCACTAGTAGTTCACTTCTCTGCAATGAGCCAATGCAAACAGAGAATTTGGTCCAAAGTGTCACAGCAAATATTTGAAAAGGACTAGGTGAATGTTTCGTATCTTGGGTTTTGGTTTGGGGTTTATTTGGAGTGGTATCATATACCAGGCATAAGTCGTGCTCGTTTTACATAGTTCAATTAAAATCTTGTGTTCAGAAGCATTATGTAAATTGATTGAAAATTACTGGAGTGGTTGCAAATATTGCCAGGTACCTTTGTGGTCACTTATAGCTCTGATTCAACCTAAAATATTTTCCGCAAAAGCTTTAAAATACCATACGAAAACTTTCTTATAGTACTTCTAACTGCTATTTCACTAGTTTCATTACAGCAGTCTGAGATGTCAGCGGCCATGGAAATCCTGAGAAGGAAAAAGAGGGGAAGGGGGGAGGAAGGGAGAGAGAGAGACAAAGCTCTCTAAAAGGAAGAATGGGGTGAGGGAAAGTAAAGTTAAAATTCATCCAAGGAATTAGTCTCAATTTCAAAGTAATATTCATAGACCATTTAGAATGTCACCATGCTTCTTAAAAACTATGATTGATGATATCTGTTGGCAGGATAATGTAACATGAAAAAGAATATCAGACTGTATTAGATTACTTTTTCCATTCCTTTTTTTCCCCCCTTTCCAAATTTGTGGGTGAATTTTAATGTGTATGAGAGTCAGGGCGCTGCTAAGGGTCAAATGTGCTCTAGGAAGGAACTGTAGAGGCATCTCTAGAGGCTCTGCCAGCATCTCTTATTTGCCCCTTCACAGACCTGCACACGCTGCTCCCCATTTCCACTCCACCTTGGACAGTGATTCATGGAGGAGGTTGTTCTTGCTGAGTGATGCCAACCCAAGGGGTGGTTTCATGATGTGATCAATTCAGAACAGATGAGATGACTTAAGAGGAACAATATTATTGAAGTTCATTCTAAGAGTTGTGGGTGAAAAAAACAAATGTTTTATTTTACAGACTCCTAAATCAACATTTAATTCCTGGCTACCATAATCTGTATTACATGATTAACAGATTTAAAGAAATGTAGAGCTATTTCTGATTTTATTGCAGCTTTTGAAGTGACCCTGCCTTGCCACCCTATAGAGACAGGCAGCTAATAGGAGAAAAAAGGGGCCTGGCAACTTGTAGAAATGAAGGGCTTTGCTGCCCACTTCTCATGTCCTTCCTTTACTGTTTTGCCTTCTGATTTGTGCAATCCTCTTTTATTCCTTAGTGCTGAGGCTCCTTCCTTTTACTGCCTTTCTTCCCAACCTGTTCCTTCTTCTCCCTAATTTCTCAAGACTTCTGCTGAAAAGGATGCCACAATCTCCCTCTTCCTCTATGACCCACGTTTGTTGACCTGCAGGTCTTTGTATGAAGGAAAGATCATTGACATTGGTTAGTCCAGCCCAAACTTCTGAGGAAGACCCAACCAGGACAATTCTGTGAGCGCGAGACTCACTGTGGAGAGTTGCTGGGCCATTCCTCTTTCCCTTGAGTTTTGTTTCCCCTGTGGTGGAAGCGCCATGGTTTGTAGGGTGTGTCAAATACGTTGGCTGCCAAGCTCCATGGCACTACCTGAACACGTCACAGGCTCCCATGAAGTGATGCTGGACACTGGCAGAATGAGGAGATTAGTGGTGCAAAGCACCACAATGGTTAGAATATGTAGGAGCCCCCCACTGCCTTCTGTCTGTGTTATAATAAATTGGAAAACAGCTATCACAGAATCACAGAATGATATGGGGTTGGAAGGGACCTCTGGAGATCATCTAGTCCAACCCCCCTGCCAGAGCAGGTCCACCTAGAACACGTTGCACAGGAATGTGTCCAGGCGGGTTTTGAATGTCTCCAGAGATGGAGACTCCATCACCTGCAGGCCTTGGTAAAATGTCAGTATGTGAGGAGATGCATTGGTAGAAGAATACGTAGAGTGAATACATTTGTGTGTCCCAAGGGTTATCCCTGCAAGTTCATTTTTCAACCGGAAGGTGGTGAAGACATGGTGGTGGAGTAAACAGGGATATTGTGGGTAGGACCATAAAGGTGTTATGACCCAGCAGCTGCCTTTGAACCTGTTAGAAGCCATCCTGGTGCCACACTAATAGGCAAACACTGAGCCAGGAGGATCATCATATTTCATGGGAAGAGCACTGTCAAGAGGCTTAAAGCAATATTGTTTGTCAGTACTGGTTTCATGCATAAGTGATACTGGCAGCTACACTGTGAATGCCACACTGGGGTTAAGATGAGCGCTCTCACCATCTCCAGGCTCTGGCAACGGGATTCAAGGTTTCCAACCAGAAACGTGGAGCAAAATGCAGACGTTGCAAACTCATGCAAATTGAGACTGAAACAAAGGTCAGTGCGAACCCTTGTGAACTACTGTTAATCTCTGAGATTCTCAGGGCTCTGATTATGCATTTTAATATATTGGAAAGGTTTTTGCTTTTGCAGAACTAATCAGGATACTGACTGGATCCTACACCTAGAGAATCGAAAACCTTTTATCTCCCTTGACACTGCAGGCAGAGCCTCAGGATAGTCAAATCCAGTCCTGCAGGGTTTTAGTGATTGAAATTCTGTGTTTGCATGCCAATTTTCCAGCTGGTAACTCTTACAGTTGTCAGGACATAAAGACCTGAAAATGAGCACACTTCTAGATGACCATCAGTGTATAATTAGCCCATTAAAATTGTCAAGATGCTACTTTTGGTTAGTTAAAAGATGCATCAAAATCATTCTATTGTTTAAAAATAGAAGACTTTTTTGTCCCCCAAGGAGACAGCAAGCTTATTCCTTCACCTGTGATTTATGATCAAGGGTGTGTTGCTGTTTAAACTCTCTGTTGACACCCCAAATGGGCTTGCTGGTGGTTCTGAATTGTTGATTTCAGTGTAACTGCAGATAAGCCAAGTTAAAGTCAATGAGAACTGTGCTGGGAATGTGTAAAGTTGTGCAAAATTTTGAGCCCTCTGAAAAAAAATCAGACTCTAGATTTTTCATTGTGAACATTCAAAGACATCTTTTGACTGCACCTCAATCCCCATATGTAAAATGGAGACGGTAAGAGTGCCTTGGCTCACAAGGTTTCTGTAATGATCAGGTCGTTTGGTTTGTACAGAACAGAGGATCAGAACCACCAGTGCCCCGAAGCTCCAATCTTTTACATCAGACAGTGACCTGGCCTCCGGCAGAACATCATTCATGCCAAGAATCCTTCTTAATTGGTGGCCATGTAACGCTGACATGTTGAGCTAGTTGCACTGTGATGCAATGTATCATGAGACATGTACATTCTCAGATAAGAAAATGTGTTGCAATGCAGCAGATCCTTGTTTTTACATCAGCAATTACATTTTGATTGTGATTTTCATTTTGCAAACACAGTTTTGAATGAGCAATTCTTGTGCTCACAAAGCTTGGAAAAAGCATGCACAGTGTTATAGGAAGCTGGAGGAGCGACCTGATTTGAATTCATAAGTTCCTTTTATTCCTTTTTTACCATAGTTTTTAATAGATAAACACTAAGAATGGATGATTTGCAATCATCAGCTGTGTGAGGCTTGCTCTCTATGCATGGCATAGTTTTCCCATGAAAAGCTTTGTTTGGAATGCAAAAATTTACTTGTGAAAAATTACACATATAAAATTTTTAGCATATTTCCGAAGAAGGATAGCAAGACTGCCTCTGACAGTTTGGCCCCAGAAGTCCCAAATCTGCAATGCTTGTTTGGATGAGTTTGTTTTATTTTTGTCAAACTTTTTTTTTTCCTATCCAACTTGTACAAACTCTTTGCATATTTTTTTAATACACATGAATAAAAGATATTCCTGTGGACTGATGTAGTACACAGACTTTCCAGATCAAATGTTTTTCTTCTCCAGGTGAAATGTGGAAATGAGAGATAGCGTTGTCATTATACTGTATTATTTGTTTGTTTGAACAAATATGGCCACAGCAATCATTTTCATCGATTTTCTAAGAATAACAGGTTTGGGGTTTTTTTAACAGAAATCAATAAATGCAAAATTTTCCATAAAGCCTTCAGTGAAAAATATTCCTCCCTCAACCTCATGTATATTAAAGTGCACAGAATATGCTGACTAGCATAATGCAATAAAAGTGATTACTGGGAGGCAGTGGAGGTGATTAAACATCACACAGTAGTCAGAGTTACCTGAAAATATTATGCATCCAACACTCAAGAGGGGAAAAAAATAACCCCATCACAACAAACAAGTTCTTTGGAAGTTTGCAACTCCCAGCCAGCTACTCTGTTCTATACATGGGTCTATGGATGGGGTTTTAATGGATGCATGACAACAGCAGGTGTTGTCTTATACAATGTGAAAAAGTTCATCATTAGAAGGGAGGCAGCGAATGTCCATTGTAACACACATATTTTGACAAGGAAGATTTAGATCCTCCTGAGAAAACAACACAGGCAAAGAATCTGCCTGTTTACAGTTGACGTGGTTAAATATTGAGGAGTTTGTTCAACTGGTTGCTGAGCGAACTGGAGAATTTACTGTTGGCACTGGGGAGACTAATTCCTCACTTGATGACTAGCTGACTTAGCCACACATTTCTAAGTCCGAAATACAGTAATGATTTAAAGCAGGGAAAAAACATCAATTAGTCATTTTCAAACTCCCTTGAGGTACTGAAAGTATGGAAACTATTATTTGCAGTGGGGAGAAGTAACTGAAGTCTTAGTGCAGAATATGTTGATGATGGCATGAAACTTTAACAAATACGAGATTCTTTGGTCTTCTTACTAAATTTATTGTCAATATGGGTGAAATCTGAGGAGGGAATATGAGTAATGAACCACAGATCAGAGAAATCCCCATAGATATACTTCTATTCATTAGAACACATATTCTCTGTTGAAAATGTACATATTGGAGTTGATTCTTTTTACTGGACCTCTTCTTCACATCCTCCATCTCCCTGTAGTGCCAGACTGCAGCTCTTTGTCTCATTGCAGACCCCCACTTTTAATGCAATACCAGCTTGCCAATCTAGGGTTTTTTCAAAACTCTCTAAACCTTAATTTATTCCAGATCTTCCTTTAAATGAGAAGCATGAGAAAAGTAACATAAACAATGAGTCTGTTCCCGGGAGTTCTTGAACACCTCCAACTCCATGCTAGCTTCAGTGGAAGTTGTAAGTTCTCAGCTCACCTTCGCTGAGACCTGACTTGTGATTATTACTCAAAATATTATGTTGACTCCGGGCCATGGATCTTAGGTCTCCTCTATTTCTTTGCCATAAATACACTGCAGTTTATTTGACTGAAGCTGTCTGCATTTTTGCTTTCTTACGTCCCTGTGAATTGACTGATTTGGTCAAGATTTGCATAAGTAACCTTTCTCTACACGGATTTCTGCTTCCTGGAGCCATGAACAAAGGTATAGATCAGAGTTGCTCCCATAAAAATGTAGGCTCCCAGCTGTCTAAGCACAAAATCATGTTTAACTTATGTCACACCACCCAAGTTGGAAGAGCTCTGCCCTGCTGCTCAGCCCTGCAGAGCTGTGTCCATCCAGGCATGGCTGAGTAACCCCCTGCCTCCTCACTCTCAGCTTCCTTTGGTATCCACAGACCCACATTTGAATTCACTGGAGGGAGGAGCACAGCTATAGCCCAGCAATCCGGGCATTTCTCTGAGGAAGAAAAGTTGTGTGGTGCTCCAAGAACTGCTTATGCATTCTACTGGGTACTTTTTTAATCTGTGTTTCAAAAACTACCCTAAAAGCAGAATCCCCAAGTCAGAGGTTCACTTGCATATCTAGTGGGAACAAATATTGGAGAAGGGTTGAACGAGACCATATTTTGCTTGAAAGATTAAGACAAATTGCAAAAGCATTCAAGATTAGTAAAAACCAGTCTATCGGTGTCTATTCACTGAATTATGTAGATTTTGGATTTCAATGGGGAAAAAAGTCATATCTGATCTTGTCTTAAAATTAATTTAACATGCTAAACAAAAACATCATCCTAAAGCACCTGCTCTCAGAAGAAGCTTCCAAGTGCTTTATAAGCTAAAGTATGAAGAATATTCTGAAGCCCCAGTGTATAATAGGAGAAATTTCAGATATGAATGTCTTGGCACAGCTCCTTCTTACACATTCCAAAAACACAAACGCTTTTAGAAATTATTGCATAGCTTCTTGGGGTTTTTAATCTCTACAACACAGATACACTTTCTAAGCCTTATTATTATTACTATTGTTGTTAGTTGATACTACTGAGGGAATCTACTGACCAGAAAAAAAATCTAAAAGATGCTAAAGTATAGGACTACATTTTTCTAGCATTTTTCTTCATATAATCCATAATATTCTCTTTCATCTGAAAATAAAAATCACATGCAACATCTTTATAAATGCAAACCTGGCCTTCGCTCTGTTAAAACAATGCCATGCTGAGGCCATGTTCAAACATAGTGAGACAGTGGCAGCGGTGAAGCTTTGATTATGTTTCTCATTTATCTTAATAGGATGATAGTTTTAAATAGTAGAGCCTGCCTCTTCTTCCATTGAACTCATTGGTAAATCTCTTACTCTCACATGCCCTGGGCCAAGTGAATTGAAAATGCACATTGTGTTCATTGTTATGAAATGGCAAAATAATTTATATTATTTCCCTGTCTTTCTGGGCTGGATTCAAAGATTTTGCTTTTATTAGTTAACATAGCTGTGATCTAGCAGAAAAAAAAAAAAAAAAAAACACTGGGAAGAATGTATCTCTATGTACATCTGGGCCACTCTGGAGGGAAGGAAACTGAGTTGAGAAGGTGAAGCGATGAGCCTGGGACATCCCACCAGTATGGATAGGGTGGATTACTGCCCTCCTGAAAAAAAACAGAGCATGGCCATACCCCAGCTTAGCTGACCACAACCATAATCAGTTCTGCTGGGCTGCTCTTCAGGCCTGAGGGTAGTAGTCCAGGAAGTCTGGGTCATGGATGGTGCTAGTGCATCCAAGCAAGGCTACAGGTTGGGTGATCTCTGGACTTCACTTGAAAATAATAATGTCAGAACTAAACTCATGTGACTTCAAACCCGAATGCCAGCTGGAGAGAAAAAAATCACCGTGTAAGGACAGAGCATTTTTCTGCGGTAAATGTGCATAGGTGAAGCTAAATGAAAACACCTTTTGATTGTTTTTACACTTTAGTCATTAGCTTTGAGTGAGACAACACAAACAAAAAATGCAAGTCACTACATTATTGGGAGAAATCATACCATAAAGGCAGAAGTCCAGATGTCTCACTGGAGTTGGGGGGGGGGGGGGGGAGCTGAGAAGGAGAGACAAATGTTGTTTGAGCACATGAGTACAAAGTTATGTTGGGAATGCTGAAGTAATGAAGCAACAAGGCTGCTTATATTGAAACGTAGAGATAAAAAACACAGCTTCAACCCAATTTTGTTACCAAGCTGAGGAGAGTGCAAGCAACTAGATTAAATGTAAACAAAGGTCAAAAATGACCCCAAATCCTTCACACCATCAAAAGTTGTATCCCACTTGGTAAGAAATCTATATGTTCTGTGCCCCAGCCACCTATAATAACAAGAGAATAGTCTTAGATTCATGCATGCAAAGTTTCTCTCCAAGGCTTGATTTTAGCATTGACCTTTGGAACAGATGTGGATTCATACCATAACCTAGAGAAAAAAAAAGATACTACTAAGTGGATAGATCTAAAATCTGCAGTCTAGGCACCTCTCATCAGAAGTTCAGACAGGTCTGGAAAAGTTGCAGAAGGTTGTGAGGTCTATTCAAATGTCTTTTGAATTTCTCACCAAATGTATATACCAAATCTTTCCCACAAACAAAACATCTGGCAAGCAAGTAATTTCCTAATTTGGGCGCTTTTGAAAGTTCAATTTATTATTATTTTTTTAATCATTAGTTATTCATTTTCACATCAATCTTCAGGGTTTCATTCAAGAATAGAAGATTAATGGTTTCACATTTATCTAAATAAGGTAACAGTGTGCCAGATAGTCACAGAAGTAGGGCAACTGTTGTCTTTCTGTGCTATGATGTGACTGATCCAGAATGCAAGAGGAAGAGTGCTGTTAAATGACCGATCACAATCTTCTCAAACAAATTGTGTGGAAGCAGCTTGTCTACTAACAGAAGAACAGCAAAGGAAATGTTAAAAATTATGTCAGGGATTTAGTGTGATCTGAAATCTTTTCAAGTCAAATGGAAAGATTCCTGTGAGTCTGAATGGATTGTGAACTTGGTTTTAAATCAATGGCTCATTAGTATAGGTGAGAATGTCAGAAGGTAAAGCTACCTTGTGTGAATAGGCACACAATGAAATGAATTAAAACTAGAGCAGGCTATATGATGAAGTATGATTGATACTGAACTTAAGTCAGAAAATTTGCTTTTGATATAAAGTGGAATTTTGAGAAGTGTTCAAACAGTATAATTGTATATGTTCAATGGAGGAGCACAATACAAGTTTTGGGAAAAAAAGCCACACATCATTTTCAAAGAAAAATATTATTAAGAAAATTGTCAAAATGACTTTATGGTAATACCACCTAAGGAGTAGCTATCACTGCTGGACCAGCAGTAACCCACTTCCTTTGTGTATTCTACTGTAGTAATACAATAGTTTCTGCAGAAATGCACTTGCCGTGGGAATTAATACCTGGTCATTTGCTATAGAATTTCCCTGTTAAGTTAAAGAGCAGTGTCATAACATTTTTGTATTAGTTGTTCCTACCTTCCCCCAAAAATATGTCAGCAAACTTTCACATACCTGTTTAGAGGTTGCTGTTAATAAGTTTGTGTGTCATCTGGGCATCACATGAGGTGGTCAACATAACAGGTAGTTAACATTTATAAAAGGTTGTGGGTGTTTTTTATATGTCACATACTTTTTTATGTATGTGGGAGTATTTTGTAAAAAAAAAGAAGTTGGAAAGCATGTAATCTACTCTAACTTGTGTAGTAATTCCAACAGTGTCTTGACTCTACGAGACCTTGCCCAATCTTCATATTTATCGCTTGTTAGACTAACAATCTCATGCCCCATTCTTGTGTACAGCAAGATTCATTTATCTTAGTACTGGTGAGAAATCTACCTGATATTTTATTATTCAAAGTGTTAGTTACATTTACTGTTGTGAATTATTGCTTGTGTATTGCACAGAGCTGGGCAAGAAAAAGTGTCTGTTGAAAAAAAGCAGTAAAATAAATACAATGCCTCGCTTGTATCCATGTTTCTTCAATATGATGCTGTTGCTTTCCAAAGAGCCACCTTTATTGGCACTAGTGTAAACTCCAAGGCACAACATTTCTATCCCTGCTAGCAAGCCACAGTCAGGCCTATTGTTGAACAGAAAAAACTTCTATGCATACTTCATGCAATCCATAACATACTGAAATTCAAATTAACCCTTGACATGATGTGTTTTGAGAAGAGTGACAAAGACTTGAAGCTCCTCACTGGAAGTTATTTAATAAAAAACCTAAAGGATTACATATATCAAAAGCCTGTTGGGCAGAGTGATAATAAATAAAGGCAAATTACCTTCTTGGCTCATTTGAAGTTCTGCCTTTCATGACTTATGAACCACTTTCTCTCTAGCGGAGATTATTTGTAAATATGATATACAATATATTGGCTTGCTGTTATCACATATACTTTTTGTCACTGAAGATGAAAAGTATATGTGTGCTATATAGATGCATAAACACACATGTAAACACATGAACATTTGAACTGGCAACTATTGCACATACCTTGGAAGGTTTAAGTTGAAACAAAAGGAAGAAACAAAGAAAAGCTGAATGAGAACAGCAAGCCACTGTCAAATCCCAGACCTCTAGTTTCAGCAGTACAAGGGCATGCGATCAGTTTCTACTAGCTTTACAGAGGCAAGACACTAGAACAACAACAGTGTTACCTCTCTAAATACCTCATTATGTGGTTGACAGTAAATAACCTCCTGTTATGAAGGGCACAAAAATGATGTAAGACTAGGTCTCTATTTGAACGTGTTTGTGTCTATTTTGTTTTTCACAAAAAATATTATCTTGAATTATAGGTAAGAGCAGTCCCATCTTTATGAGAAAAAGTTCAATCATTATATGACCATTAAAATAAGAGTTTTGTTAGAATTTCAGTCATTTTCATGCTGTCTGACCAGAACGAGACTCAGCTCTTTTCTGAACGTGGTTACCTTGTATGTTTCTATAATTGCCTACTTTCATGAATACAGACTATTGACTATTTGTCATCTGGTTTCTACTCTTTAACACCTCTGGCTTAGACAGCCCAATTCCTAGGGAGCATTGGTAAGAAAACTATCTGGAGCCTGAATGACTTAAAGGCTGATGACTTACAGAAACTGTTGACATATTTTATGAACAAATGAGGAGTGTATATAAGTATGTGCTAGGGTTTTAGTTTAAGCATGTTAACAACATTTAATTAAATTTCAATATTATATAACCTTTTGTGGTCTACATATGATTTTGTAAAGTAGTTGTAAAGTAAATGTCTCAATTTACCTACACGTAGACCTCAGCTCCAAGCAAAGGAAACCTAATTGCAGCTAATAAATGCCTGAATGCTTGTCAAGAAAAATCTCTGTAGTAAGTAGAAACCAGAGGAAGGAAAGAGACTCATGAAGGATGGGTAGCCCAGGGGTAGCCTGGGCAGTCTTACAGCATTGAGCATCCCACAGATGAGAAAAACGGTCACATACACAGGGGAATAAATTCATATGTCTGGTCTGGAAACAACCCTAGGAAGCTGCTTGATGAAACAGCAGGAACTAAACAAATGCAAATACAACCAACTCGAGGAAGCAAGTTCTGTTAGCAGAATGTAGAAGGAAGGCTATCCTTAAATACAAAATAAGCTACAGGTGAAATATAGATGGCATTGCTAATGAACAAGAACAAGAAAAAAGCTGAAAAGAATACCTGGTAGTCTCCCTGCAGAGTTCAAATAATATTTTATGCTGCTGCAATATATGGGAGCTGTTTGGATTGTCTGTAAACTATATTAACATCTTATTATCATAAGTTAAGATCTGAGCAAACCATAGATGTGGAATGAACCATAGATGGAACTATAGATCATAGCACTGGGAGGAGTTAGACAGTCTTTGTAAGGATTAGACAATCTTTGAATTCATGTGTCTCAAGGACTCTAGCTGTAGAACGATGACAATAATAGTAACAAAAAATTTGGGAAAAGAAGATGGTATTTCAACAAAAATAAAGAATATGAGGGAATTGCTTTCCCTTTGTTAAGAAAATCTAGACTTCAAAATAAAACTTTAAGATTCCAAATAACTTCACAGACTGTACATTTCATTTACAGAGAAGTTTCACCAAAAATATGTTGGGTGAGTACAAGGAAATTCTAAACCCAAACAGTCAAATGTGAAGGAGAAAAAGAGCTGTAACAGTGGTTTTCAGTGCTCTCTTCCAAAAAAGACCAACAAAGTCACTTATCTGCAGATCTTTCTGCATAAAATGCAAGTCTTTAAGCTAGCCCTGTGAGCAAACACATTGTGTTGTCTGTGCCACCTGTACAAGGCAAAATATGAGATGTAAAAGCTGTTCTCAGAAGCAAATACAAATCGCACTCAAAGGATATCCACCACAGCCTTTGCTTTATGGATCCAAAGTTAATAGATGAAAAAGGAGCATAGGATCAGAAGAACACACTATGATTTTCATTCATACTGCTTGCATTGCAGTTCATGAAAATACGAATATAAAGTGCAGCATATGAATCCCTGACTCAGCTTTTTGCTATTGTTGGCCAGTGGCAGGATGGGGTCGTGCATGGAGTCGGACTGGTTTGGGGAAACGCAGCAAGGGCATGTGCATTTTATCACAGCCTCCTCAACAAACCATGGCTGTTAAATAATCCTTCCCCAGCTAAACTGCAGGCTCCTTTGAAGACTTATGTCTGGTTTTCAAACATATATGTATAAAAAAAAACCCAACAGACAGATTTCCAGTTGGCCTGCTAAGGGCAGGAGGGGGAAGAAAAAGTGGGGAAGCCACTGAGGCCTGCAGTGTGCAGGGAAAGAATGGAGTCAGGCAAGAGTACGATGCCGTATGTCATCGATTATCACATTGATTAAAAGCGAGTTTCTTGCCTCACCCCAACCCCCCCTAACAAGCCACTAACCACAGCTATTTCATAGGGTCTTTCTTTGCCCGGCTTGTTTCGGAGGCACAAAGACGACTGTTGTGGTTCAGACAGTTTACATTTGGTGTGTTTGAAGACTAAGAGAGAAAATGTCCCACTGTTTCCTACAATACGCTGTTGATGCACAGAAAGTGCTCCTGATTTTAACTACCGGGATGCAAAAGCTTCGTTGCCACACCGGGCGAAGGTCTACGCTGGGCTTGGCTTGGATGCCAAGGGATCGGAGGGCTTTCACCACTTGGGTAGCCATGCACTGCCTGACGGGTAAGAGCTTTCCACATGCTATAGGCGTGCCGTTAAGCACGTTAGCTCTCTGCAAGAAAGATCACAGCTGTGTTGCGCTGTAAGCTCTGGAGGAGGACTTACTGTAGAACAGAAAGCAAAGCTTGAAGCGAAAAATCCAAAGGCAAGCAGAATAACATAAACAATTGCTTTTAAATCCTGTGGCAGGGACCACTTTGGCATATTTTCAATGTTTATTAGACACTTCAAAAAAAATGTTACTGCCACAGAACTGTGTTGTCATGAAGCTACTTATCAACAGAAATTGTGAATAATAGCTGTGCATTTGGGGGGGCTTTTTGAATTTGAAACTGACTCTCACTACTTGTTTATATGCCTTCTGAGGTGCTTTAATGCCTTTGAAAACCTGGTCTTGGTCTTAAAATCCATGCAGCCTCTAGTCAAGGACATAGATTCTAAATCTGAAAATTAATGATCATAATGAGTTTCTGCTTTTGTCACAGAGTCCAGCTCAATGATTCAGGCAGAGTCCTGTGTGGTTTGAAAGGCAAAGTGTGCAAGTGAGAGACTCAGAGAGAATAAACCCTCCCAGCATTTTAGGAAGATTAAAAAAAAACGAATTTGGGTATAATATTTCCTTAACTGCACCCACCTAGTGAACCACAGCGGGGATGTGAAAATGGACAACTCTCAGGCACCATACGGGACACCATAATCCCCAGTGCACAGCAGAGCAAGCCAGGTCCTGCTCAGCTTTCTAGAAGACATGGCCACACAGATCCTGAGAAGAGGAAAGCCAACTATGTCTGGTTTCTTGTATAATCTCTTATTCGACATGTCCATGCCTGATTTGAGGAGCAATCCTATCACAAAAAAGGTGATCAGTGTCAAGGAATGTTAAATCAGTCTCAGATTATAAAGCAAGTGATTGAAACTGAGTATTTATATTCCATGTTACAAATAAAAATTATTTGCTTCTGGAGTAGTGGACACGTGGGCCTTGATATGAAATACAGAAGTTAGCCTGGGATGTGAATGGTAAAAGAATTTTAAAATTGTGGAAGTCCAGAAAATAAAGAGCTAGGGGTATAACAAGATTTGCATATGAAGATTGCAGGAAGTAGGGTGATTTAGTGGTGAAAAAGAAACACTAGAAGGGATTTAATTAAAGCATTTAAGATTATGAAGGGTAAAGTCAAAAACTAGCCAGTCCATCTTTTTAACACTGTCTCAGAACACCAGAACAACAGGAGGGTCACTTGAAGTTAATGACAGGTAAATGTAAAACAAAAGAGAGAGAATAATACTTCACACAGCATGTAATCAGCCTGTGGGATTTCTGTCATGGAGGGTCACTGGGTCAAATACTTCAGCTGAATTTTAAAAAGGGGAAGGTAATTTTATGACCAAGATGATAATTTTATGAACAATGGTATTTATGTTTGCTAAAATAGGGATCATTAAAATTCACATGGCCAGGCATAAGATTAGTACCAGGAAGGAATTTATTCTACTTCACTCACTATCTACCCCAGACTTGTCCCACATGGCATAGCTGTCAAAGGATATTTTCTGATTCGATCAGCGTTGTTTAAGATATTAGTTGAATGCCATCCCTAGAAAGGGTGATTATCCACTCTAGCGCAGAAAGACCCGAAAACTGGACTTCTGAGTGCATCGTAAGCCAGGTACTATACAATTCTCTGTAGTTTTAAGGATACCATACTCAGGTTCCCATGACTCAAGGTCTACCACTGACATCTGTATGGTGTCTATCAAAGAAAATTCCATGTAGAGTTTCTCTAGCAGACAGACAACTTCCTAAAGTAAATACTTCAATTGAGCTAGAGGTGATTGCACATTATGTTGCTTACTTAGAGAGTGAGGAAGAGTAATTTCCTCTGGTTTAAGAATTATGGAATGAAATGTTATGAATCATGGGATGATAGTGATCTGAATAGGCCGCCATAATGCATGCTTCTATGAACAATAATTTACCATTTTATCTTTCTGTCCTGTCGACTTTTGATCACATCAGACTTCTTAAAAAGTACTTTTCACCGTTCAGTGCCACAAGATTATTTGAGAGTTGAGCTGATAGGGAAACAAGTGGGGATGGTTCAAATCAGTCAGCTAACCTTGATTTATCAAACCAATTTTAAAAATATACATTTTTCACTGTATCTTCCATACTTGAAAGGTCTCATATTCGTGTAACTTTGGGGAAAGTTCTGTGAATAGTTTCAATACACAGTCTTCAGTGTGAACTCTTAAACGTCCAAAAACTATTTCTCAGAAGTTCAAAGGGCATCCTAATTGTTTCTTTAAAGTTTGTAGGTGAATTACCTAGACTGAAGGCCACTGATGTTTAGGTGTAGGTTTGAGGAAACTTGAAAATTATGAGTGACAATTATGTTCAGGAATATAACTGCGAGCTGTTCTGTCATGTTACTTACAGATATGGTAGGAAATAATTGGTTCCACAGTACAAACCTACCAATATATTTCTTTAGCAGCTTTGTTATAGAAAAAAAATTAATTGCCATAAATAAAGGTCCATTAATTTTGAATTAATGTTGTAAATATATAGCAATTATGTAAAAAAAGGTGAAAGGAAAACCTTATTAAAATAGCATCAAACATAAATAATAAATAGATAAATAATAATAGATAAGTATCTTTAAATTCTCAGCTTCGCAACTTGGATTCTGATCCCATGATGATATCATTATTAATGTAATGTTTAATTACTAATAAGTAAAATAATGGTGATTATTAACATGGATCTAAAAATCCATTTTCCTGGATGCAGAGTTTAGATTGTGCCTTTAATCCTCTGTATATACATAAAAAAAGGAAAGGTTGTAAAAGTAACATATAGTAATTAATGCAGAACATAACTCAATAACTAGGGGTTGCAAGGCTTTGCTTATTCCTTCAGTATTTTCAGCCCACAGAACATGTTTATGAACAAGGTTGCAAGTTCTGAGTTACCACTGAGCAATGTGATTACGAGCCAGTGCTGCTGCAGTCGATGGCTGTTCAGTGAGATTTGGATCACACAATAACTTGCCCTAGCTGAATTTAAAATCCTAATTGTAGTATTGACACCAGAAACCTGTGTCTAACAGTTACACCACACCCCAAATCAGACAAAAGAAACATATGGAATTATATTTCCAGCAAAGAGAGCTCAAAAATGAACTGCAGATCAAGAATTCTTCATAAAGTATTGTCAGTAAATAAGAGCAAATGCATTTGAGAAATTCACAGCCTAATCCCAAACAACTCGCAAAGACAAAACTCACTCAGTGAGCAATTTGTTAAAATACATGCAGTTCTGGTTTATGCTTGCATGAAGTTTTTAATATATATGGAAAACCTATCATTTTTACTGCTCCCTTTTTGTTTTTAAAGAAAGTTTGTGGTTTTTTTCATTTCCAGAAGTGTTGTTACAGGTTCAGCCATATTCTGCATTTTACCATGACCAGATGCTATCTGTGGGAAAAAAAAGTTTTTTCAGTTCACAAATCCATTTTAAGGTAAACATCATTGTCCACCCACAGATTGTGATGTTTGCTTAGGAAAGTTTCTTTTTTAAATGGAATGACCTTGCAATGATCAGTGAAAATGCATAAAATAAGTTTTTCATCTCTGAGGGCCTGATTCTATTAAAGTAAGTGCAAGTGATTCCATTGACCCCAGTGAACTTTGGAAAATGTCCTAAATTGAGAAGAGTTTAATGTGTGTGAGTGAACAGATGAAACATAAGCTGTGATACAACTGAGATGGAGAAAGTACCTTTTGATGATCAGAGAAGTTCACTGAACAGCAGTAAGAGTTCTAGAATGAGTTAGATAAACATCTCCCAAGAATGACATAGGTGAAATTTACTCTGCTTTGGGAAAGATGTTAAAGCCCAAGCACAATCTAGGAACCAGAAGACTTCAAAATACAATTAAAGTAAAAGCTGAAATATGTCAAAGAATTTATTTTAAAATACTGAAACTATTAATGAAAGTATACTGTGAGTTAAAGAGTCTTGTGCAAACTTTTTATTAACAAGTACGCATAGAATATAACTTATTAAATGTAAATACTTTTTTAAAAATGCTAGTGACATTTATAAATTTAGCAACATTTCTTAAACTGCTAGGAAAGATTATTTGGCAGCAGTATATTACAGCTAAATTTTGTCCAGGCCTCATTTGTTGTATTTAAAGCAAGCACAGGTCTCCTCACCTCTGCAGGTGGGAACTTCAGTATATGAACATAGGTTCAAAGCAAGAACATCAGTCTGAAGCAAAGCCTCCTTATTGTTATCTAATTATGGCAAGTGGATGTACTTTGTCATCCTGTCTTTGGGCAGACTAGGTCTAACCTTTAGCCTGAATTTTATATCCTGTGGTTACCTAAACCAGTCTGCTCTTGGTCTGTGGTCAGTTCTAGCTGTGGAGGTGAAAAGTTAATTCTTTCTGCAGTCTTTTGTCTATGACCATTTCCTTTAATTCATCTTTCCTTGACATTTCTTTTTGGCCTTAGCATAAAAGCTGAAGTTGTACAGCATCCTAAGGCCTACTGAAGATCTACAGCATTCGCTTAGCATCCCCTCCATCATTCTCTATATATCTTTCCTGGTTTTAGGGTTAAGAGCAGTTTTCTTCCTCTGAATTATACACACCTGACATAGTAGCATTTTGGTGTGTGACTGGGGTCCCAGTTATTACTAAAAGCTAAATGATTTCTCGCATCCTGTCCAGTTCTATTTCTATGGTGAATAAATCAGATTACAGAGAAAACTATTCTGAGATATGAAATTAAAATGCAGGAAATCCTGAAATCCAAACTTCTGTTCTACTTATTAGACCTGCCTTCTAATGACACTTCTGAAAATCAGAGAGTGGTCACTGAGAAAGTCCTTTGAAGTTGGTAGGAATCAGGCCCAGACCACGTTAGTTACCTATTTCCGAAAAATGCCAGACTTAAGTCTGTCTTTAAATGTGTATTAGTTTTGTATCATTCAGATATTGACCATCACAAAGGGATTTAGGACCCAGTTCTGCAACCACTTATGCTGGTATTCAGTAGCAGATAATCCCATGGATTTTGTGTGATTGTCAGTCTGCCATTAATCCAAGCATACATGTTTGAAGGATCAGAACATTAGGCAACAGAGTAAATAGGTGCTGTAGGCTCAGCTTCAGCCCAAGCAGACTGCTGCTGGTGTCACAAATCATTGTGCACTTCACCCTGATTGCCATCAGACTCCGACTCATATTGTAGCAGAGCAATGTGATGGTCGGGAAGTGGGTGATCCAGCACGGCTGCACCACCACATAGCAGGATGGAGCCTCGATGGAAACAGGGAGCTCTACCCTTCCTTCCTACTTATACACCATCATCTACTTAGAGTTGCTAAGTAGATGAGGGACTTCCTTTTTGCCTATGGGACATCATAGCTGCACACTAGCTCTCTCGATCTGGAGCAGGTGGTCAAAGAACTGGAAAGCAGCTATAAGGCTGGTCCAGAAGCATAAAACTTCCCTACTGCTGCTGGGGGGTTGGGAGAGTTGGATTCCCTGAACCATGCTGGCAAATCCATCCCTGACATGCCTAGCGCTGGTAGAGACATCATCAGCTATGCCCCCCATTATCATCAGGTGGTTAATTTTATTGCTTTCTTGCTGAAAGCAAGCCAAATGAAGTAAATTTAAATAGCAACAACATTCTTTCATACCCTTTTCCTTATCTGAACATTTATCATAGAACTTAGAGGTACCTCTGTAGGGACACAGCAGCCCTCTCCGCTCACAATCAATATACAAGCAACACTGCACTCCGTCTGCCTTTAAATGAATAACTTGACAACCTCTTTTCCTCTCCACATAGGTGATTATTCCAAGGGGGAAGAATTCTGTCTCTGGTAAGGTGGGGTTGATTTGTTTTGTTTTGTTTGTTTGTTTCCTGGTGTTTGTTTTTTCTTGATTCTATATTTTCTATATTGTATTTTTTTTAATCAAAGTACTAAGTATCCTTCTTTGGAATAGCCTCCTTTCAGAAAGTCTTTAGGATGTTACCGTGCCTCCTAAATTCATAATTCTTCTAATCTTTCATCCCATAAATCATTTGCACTGGTTTTCTGTCTAGTACTATTGCTCTCTTGAAGCAATAGTCTTTTCAAAATTGCCAATAGCTGTCTGGTAAAAATGTTGTGAGAGGCAAGCCAAATAATTTGGATGTGGCATGCTAGAGCTGTGTAAGGAGAGCATATTACTGTCCACTCTTTTCTTATTATTTGGTGGTGATGGAGTCCCTTATAGTCTCTCTTTCCTACTCTCTCGCTTAACCCTTGTTATAACTTAAAATATAAGTGGTTTAAAAACAAATCAGGAAAATATTCAAGTAAGTTCTGTGTTAGTTTGTTTTGCGGTGTATATATTTAAAAAAATCTTAATAAATCAAGAAGATTCTTCCCATGTCAAATACAGTTGGACAGGAGCCTAAGGAGGAACTGCCGATGCTGCTGATTATGCAGCAGAGCCCCAAAGTAGCAAATCACAGTATCAAGCCACACTGATGCATGATTTTCACTCACTGAGGTGAATATGATGGCTATATAGTGCAGTAGGTTCCTCTGTTGGATCTGCATTCCTGTGGGGATATTAACATTTGGAATTGCATTGAAAAGTCATTCTTTAGCTCTCAAGGGCATATGTCTGAACTTGTATGGAAGATCTCATCCTTGCATTTTTCCAATGATGAATGAGCACAATGTAATGAAAATCACAGTATTTTTTATTGGCAGCCACTATACTGGCAAAATTTTATACTGCAAGCTCTCTCCATGAGGTAGCATTCATTCTACCCTCATTTGAATGTGGTCAGAATGTTACGAGAGGTCAAAGCTTTCTCTTTTAATGGAAATGTTTTTAACTATGTTTACTTTAATTAAGAGCCAAAGCTGAACAGCTCCTTGACAATGCCTTGAACTCTCTTTTTTTTTGTGTGCTGAAGATGATAGTTAAAGTTATCTGCTCTGCACTTTAGATGAATAGATGAGAGAAAATGATAATATGCTAACTGCTGACATCACTTACTACTTCGTTTCCAGGTTTCGTTAACCTTTGTGTGCCAGCAGTCCAAGGAATGCACAGGTAGGGAAGTGAATCTCAGGCAGTTTTTCTTTCCTTTTCTTTTTTTTTTTTTTTTTTTAATTATAAAATGAATACTTTGTGTCATTATTAGTGCAGTCACTAGCAACATATTTTTGAGTTTATGCAAAACATTCTGGCTAAGACCTGAGCATGCTGACGGACTGTATTGGTGTTCATTCATTGCCAGTAAGAATATTAAACTTGGTGTGTGGCTGGATTTTATCATCTTTTAAAATGGCATGTGATAGCTCATTCCCTGAAGAGTTCTACTGAGTCAATACAGTTACTCATAAATATTACACGTCACTCAGAAGAACAGAAAAATTAACTAATAAAACCAAGGTACCAATCAAGGTACAAAAAAAAAAAAAAAGATGAGAGGCAAATCTTTATGAGAATATCTGTGAAATATTTGCCCTTTTTCTTCACCAAAATTTTATATAGGAACATGCTGACATTTGCACCCACCTCACAAAAGACTAGATTTTCAAACACTTAAAGATTCAACTGAGTATGAATTCCAAGTATCTTGTATGAGTGCTCAAAATGATGGAAAATCAAGACATTTGTGATTGACCAAGAAACACACATTAAATCAGTGCTACATCCAAGTGCTACATCATTGTCATTATTAATGTATGGCTAAATGCAATATATTCAACTGTTCTCAGCAAAATAGGGATTACTGGGATGCTCAGAGCTGGAAGGATGTTTGACTATTCATCTCACTTTTTTATTATGAATATTTTCAGTTAGTCTTTACAGCAACAGCCCTAAAACCAAAATGTTACTGGATGCCAAAGATGCACAGGAGAATGTGAATCCAGTAATAAGAATTGGGCAGAGCAGATAGGATTTACCTAACCACATCTATTTATAAATTCTGTGTGTGATAAGTCTATTATATATTTATATTTTATAAATATTATATATTTAAGCATTGGCTTAAAAGCATTTGGACAGCCTGAAAGCATATGGACATCCAAGAGAGGTACTCCTGTCAGTAAGAAGTAGACTTCTGATGCACAGGTGGTAACTGGGTATTTAAATAGTAGACTTTTTTTAAACAGTATTTGGCAGGACTTCCACCCTCTGATGAAGTTTTCTGATGACACCAAACAGAGTAGGGAAGTGCACACTTTGGAAGGGAGAGCCACCCTGCAGGAAGACCTGGATAGGCTACCAAGAACCTTATGAAGTTCAGCAAGGACAAATGTAAGGCTTTGCAACTGGGAAAACATAATCCAGGAGTGCAGCACAGGCTGGGATTACCTGGCTGGGGAGCAGCCCTGTGGAAAGAGACCTGGAGGTCCTGGTGGACAACAAGATCAATATGAGTCAACAGTGTGCTGCAGCAGCAAAGCAAGCCAACAGGATGCTGGGTTGCATCAACAACGACATCACCAACAGAGATAAAAACGTCATTATTCCACTCTACTCAGTGCTTGTCACAAAGATGATGCAAGGACTGGGAAGCATGCCATACGAGGAAAGGCTGAGAAAATTGGGTTTTTTCAGCCTTGTGAAGGCTTAGGGGAGACTTTATCACCACATTCCAGTATTAAAGGGTGGCTACAAAGACATTGGAGATGCCCTACTTACAAGAAGTCATATGGAAAAGACAAGGTGTAGTGGGTGCAAGTTAATCCTGGGGAGATTCCAACTGGACACAAGAGGAAGAATTTTCACAATGAGAACAATCATGCATTAGAATAATCTCCCTAGGGAGGGGATGGATTCCCCATCATTGATGCTTTTAAGATTCAACTGGACAGGGTGCTGGGCCATCTTGTCTAGACCGTGCTTTGGCCAAGAAAGGTTGGACCAGATGAACCTCCCTGAGGTTCCTTCCAACCTGCTGTTCCATGATTCTATAATTCAATTCTTGATCCCAAGCTCAGACCTGAAATAACTTGAGAGCGCCTGAATGCTGCTACTGCATAAGCACCAATGGCAAAGGAAATCTGTTTGTCAGAGGAGACCCTCCAGATCAAACTCAAGGAAGACTGGTAAAACAGGGTAGAGGAAAGCAGCTGTTGGGTTTTGTTCTTTCTTAATCAGTAAACAGAGGACACCCGTTTCCAATCTGTTAATTCAGTGCCTTTCACAGGCACTAACCACATTAAAATAATGTGAAGCAGTGCTTTCTATTGAAATTGTATCATTCAATATATCAGAGGAATGCATTTTCTTTTCATGATTTTAGCTTATATCCTAGCAGCAGAACAAATGTGATTTCTTTGACTGATGGCTTGTTGTATTTGTGTGCATACTTAATCAACAATAGACTCAACATACAAACAGTATATGTATCTATGGAGTCACAATCAGCCACACTCTGCTGTCAACTAAGCCAGGGTAATTCAAGAATAAATGCCACTGGAATCAGTGGAGTTTCTCTGGATTTACAGTGGGTTAGCAGGGAGCAGAATCTGTTCCCCTCTCTTTAGCTGCTGAAATACAACCACAATGTACATGAATAAAGACCCCAAATTAAAATCCCTGGTCTTTGATTATATTTGAATTTCCTACATCTGCATTTTGACTTTAAATAATTTAAAAAGAGGAAAAAACTAAATTATGGTTTAAGTTAAAGCTTCAGAATGATTTTAATAGTCTACTTAATTGGGGGGCAGAGGGAGATTATGTTTTGAGCTTCTGAGGCACAGACAGTACAAGCCCCAGTGGCTCCATCCCCTCTTTTAGGGGAAAGAGATCCTGATGCCTCCCTTGCTCCCGTCAAGGACAAACGAGGTCCAGGAGCTGAAAAGCCCACTCCCTTCAGCCTTGCAAGCATGAATCACAGGATGTGGATGGCAACTTACAGTCACAGAGGGGATGTAGCAATGACTTCACTTCCCCTCCATCTAGGACGTAGTATTTTTCCCAAGAAGGGGATAAAGGCTGGCCCTGAAATTGTGTTGTCCTTAAATGGAACAACTTGAGCCCTTTCTTTGTTTATTTATGTTAGAAGTGAATTTGAGCCATGTCTTGTAGCATTTTACTACAAAACTGCAAGTGCACTGAGCATTTTATAGTTCTGCAGCTCTACATGCTTTCTGCGTTCCAGCGCAGGCCGATTCAATAAGTGACTTTTATTCACTCCCAAGATTCACACTTAGCTATTCAATGAGGGCTTTAATGAAATGTTTTCATTGTAACAAATAAAAAAAATAATATAATGGGCATTGAGATATAAAATCCCATTTTCCATAATAAGGTCATTCAAATAAATCTAGCATGAAAGAAAGCAACTACTCTGTGAAGTCCCAGCAGGAACTTAAGTGGAGAGTTTGAATTTACAGAACTGGTCTACATTTCTGACTGAAGTGCAATGTCTTCCCTCACCTCACCCAAGCAGAGAATGTTTTGAGCAGTTTACTGCAGTGCTTACAGATTTGCCAGACACTATTTCTGGGTCTGGGTACAGCAGGAGCTTCAGCAATTGATGTGTCTTCTGTACATAAAAACATGTTTTAATGGATGGACTGAGCAATTTAAGAACTTGCAAAGTTAACCCTCCACAGGGAAGTCTGAATATCTTTGAAATACTAGCTCAGCCATGACACAGTTCCTCACTGGTAACCAGCCCTCCCTGCCCTCTTCTAACCCTACAACACCCTCTCCTTCCGAGCGGAAACTTACAGGCTTACATAAATGTGTGATACAGTCTTGTGGCAACGCTTACTGTTTAAGGACAGCATGTTTGCATGTATTCTTAGCAACTCAGTTGTACAGACTTCATTGGTATGGTTTTAAAAAGTCTTTGATGCAGACAGACATTGAGAAGACAGAACCAGGAAATCTTTCGGAGTGTTCTGTTGTCTTTCCAGCAGAATGTGAACACAAGGACATTTGCACAGGGCTCAGGCTTGACACCCCCCATTGAGGCAACTATGACAAAAATAATTCTGTCCTGGCTTGAGGGGAGAGGGTGCACAAATAAGGCTCCTATGTCTACCCCAGCTGTGATTTATTAACTGTGTTTCTGGGTTCAGATCGACATTTCACAGGGCACACAAGCAATGGGCCCTTGTGTGAGAAGATTTTCTGCACTCCCCTTATGCCTGATCAGTGTTTAACCAGCATCTCTCACTTCATCTTTGTTAGTGTCGTAGGTATGCCCCAGTTAAAACCTCCTTAAACAGAAATCAGTGCAAGTCATACCTTTCCAAGAACCAAATGAATTTACTGAGTGGACTTAACACTTTCTTCCCATTGTATCCTCAGCTCTTTAGGTTGTCATTCCAAAATACTGCAGTGAACACTGCAGGGTTTGCAAGCCTATTGCTCCCCAGTCTAATTCCCTCCTGAATCTAGATTTTAACTGTAAAACTCAACACTAGAGCTCTGCGAATAGATGCCTAGAGTATTGCTTTAGGGTACAGTGTTATACCATGCTGATATGCCTTTAATGTGCTTATAGTGGGTAATGATCACAAGCTATATGTCAAAAACATCTTTACTAATGAATCCAGAGTGAGTCTGGCATGTGCTGCTGTCCAGCTACTTCATTTTTCAGAAGTGAAGGAGAGATCAAATGTCTCACAACAAACTAACCCTCTAGTTCTTGTCCTGACTGGCTGCACATTTGTACCAGTGGGACTCAACAACTCAGGAAAAAAGTGAAATAGATAAAACTACTCCCAGTCCATCTCTTTTGTGTTGCACTAGCACTGTAGTGCCCATTTTTCTGGTGAAAGTACCTGCCCTTGTTCCAGGCTGTTGTCCCAACTGACTGAGACACCCTCAATTTTCCCAGACCATGAGATCAGCTTATCATAAAGAGTGGAAAACTGCATTTCAGATCCTGCTTTGTGAGTAGTCTATGTATGGGGAGACATGGTGGAGTACCAAACTGCATGGCTGAACACAGGATGCTACAAGATCTCTTGATGCAAAGAGGGGAAATAAGACTGGAGAAGGACAAAAGGGTACAGAGAAGGAACCTATAGAGGGGAACTGGTTGTTGCAGTCATTGTATCACCAGAGACATATCTTGAATGTCCATAAACTGCAGGTTATGGTGCTAGATTGCATCCAGAGAGTAGACAGATCTGTGTTGAAATGGAGAGGAGTGTTACTCCACCCACACATGTAGGAGGAGAGGTCACACTCAAGTGCAAGGATCATTCACTTACTGTGCTAAAAATCTTAGTGTTTTATTAAATGCTGCCTGAGATAGATGTTTGCTTAAGACAACTTTCCTCTCCTTTTCCCCCCCTCCATTTTATTAATTTATTGATTCTCTATTTGAGGAGACTGGCCAAAAGATTAGTCAGCATAGTCCATAATTCTCATATATCCAGGATGGTGTTGGCAAGGCAAAAAGAGAGAAATTGATACACACAAGTTTTGTAAAGAGGTCAGCTGGAAAAAGGCTGCATTGCTCAGGAAGATATGTTATACTCAGCTCACCTCCCTTTTCAGAGAAAGACAACTTCTCAGAAGTATGAAAACAAGAGCCATTTCTCAGGCATGTGAAACATTTCTTAATGTTAAGGTGTTTTTTCCTTATGCATAATGAATGCTATTAATTTCTTCTTTCTTTGGTGAAACAACCATCTTTCAATAATCTAGCAGGAAATCTTATTGACAAGTTCACTGAAGTTACCTAATGACTTTTTTTACAGATTTTTTTGTTTGCAGCAACAGAAATCTGGCACTTTGAACCATTCTGGCTTTCACTCAGTTAGGCCTTTGCCAGCATCATTCTTAGTGCACAGTATGTGCCAGTTCTCCTCTACCTCCCTGGCTGATATACTTGCTTGCCTGCATAGGCTTATCACCTGCAAAATATAATACCTCTGCCTTCTGTCCCTCCTTTATTAGCCCTAGTAAATAATAATATCTCAGTACCCATGAGCTCACCTAGGGACCTATTTTTTATGGTGCATTTTTCTGTAGCAGTTAAGTTTGCATTGACATTTCTTCTCCATATGTCCAGGTGGGTTGTTTTGATTTGGTTTTTTGTTTGTTTGTTTTGCAACTAAGAAGAAGAAAAAAATAGACAAACTTGGCCATGCTGTCAGTGTGGTCTCCTCATCTCTACCAGTCCATCCTCTTTTCAGTACATTCCAGCAAAAATTACAGTCTGATTACTCCTTTTCTTAAAATCTTTTAATTGATTGCCAGGTACCTTGTGCATGGTTTCTTCAAGGCTGGTTATTCCCTGGACTAGCTGAGCATATCGCTAACGCTTATACCCTCTCTTTAAGTCACCTCTGGTTCTGAGCTGTTGTGGTGGTTCTAGATTGTGATAATGTTTGGCCTTGCTTTTCATTAAGCAAAATATGCTCCCTAATCTTCTTATGGATTCCCTGTACCTTGTACTATGTGTAAAGAGTCCAGAAGAGACTGCTTCTGTAGCCCTGAAAGGATTTGGAAACGGAGAAGACAGACGCAAGTCAAAAGGGTGTGGTCTGAGAGTAAGGAATCCCAGCTTCCGCTGACCTAAGGGATTAAAGACCCCAAGAGAGGAGGGTCTTGGAGTATCTCTGGTTGAAAAGAGGCAGATTACTGCTGGAACATGTTTTGCACCAGCACCCAAAGCCTTTGCTATAAGTGCTAACAGTCTGCACAGACTGAGGTCCTATCGCAAAAGCTAAACTCCATCTAAACGCCCGCTGCTTCCAACTGCAACCTTTTCTTGTGCCTTCTGAATAACTCAAAGGCATTTAGCTTCAGTACCCCAGCACAGGGTCATACATGGAATACAGCCAAATATTTGCATGTCATTCTGCCTGCTCTTCAGATTCTAAAATGTCCATCACTTCCTATATCTGTGTACCTATTATTCTGAGATCAATATGTGACCTCAGATTTTAAGGCCAGAAGGAGCTTTTAGATCATCCAGTGTGACCTTGTTTATGATTCAGACTTTATAATTTCATCCCATTCTCCCTGTATGTGAAAGCATAATGCACATCCTTAGGTAATTGCTATGCATAACATGTGGTGCTGTGTAATTTAATAAATAATAATAAAGTATATCCAAATGGCACCTCAGGATAAAAGAAGGCTGAATTCACCTTGCAATATTATTAGCCAACTGAGAATTTCAGGCATTTGCTGGAAAGTTTAATGCAAGCTTTGAAATTTGGAAAGCATACTTCTTTGTGTAAGAAATCCTCCATTTCTCATCATGAGTTTCTCAGAAACCATTAACATTTTTTATTTAAAGCAATAAGCTCAGAAGAAGGGGATGTAGCCATGAGATAATAGCCTTTGTGAAATCACTAGGTGTGCTGAGGTGAATCCATGGGTACTCAACATAATGACAGGATCATCAGCTAATGCCTACTTTTATAGAGTTTTAATATTCTAATCACTTTTCCAAGAAATAATCTTTATATTTAAAGGTATAAGGACAGTCTTAGAGCCAAAAATGTTAAAATAATATTATGTTACTCTACGAATCTTGTAGACAATTAGTTTTAATAGAACCTAATACACCAGTCTGATTCACTAAGACAGTGAGGTTTTCAGCAAAAAGAATTACAGAGGCTATGCCTGCTCATTATATTTCAGCTCTAAGCCAATTCAGCTTTTCTTCCTCGGAGTCTTCAGGCTCCTCTGCTTGGTGTCTTGATTAGGATGGCAAGGGAGCCCAATGGTCCCTTGTGGCTGGTGTTATGATTAAGCCCCCCCCTGTGGCTGGAGTTCCAGCATGACTGTGGAAGTCTGGACACACATATTTGACTCCAGACTCACTCACACGTTGTTCCTATACAGGAATCCCTATTTCTACCGTCTATGAAACAGAGATTAAACCATGCCTGTTTGCCAGAACTCTTAATAGAGTGGTGATTATGCGGAAGGTTGGAGACCCCCACCAGTACAAATATATGTACAAAAAGCTGTCCTTACATGGCCTATTAGGAAAAAGTTGCTACTATTAAAAAAAAAATTTCTTCAAGCACTGTTAGTTTCTTGGCTGCCAAGGGGGAGTTAGCAAAATGTCACTGCAAAAAGGGGAAAGCAGAATTGGAAAATACCAATATATGCAACCATATACTGCAGAACCTACTCTGTTAGAGCAAAAACTTCCTTGCTTTGCCAGCCATTTATTTTTTGCAAGTGGGAGTTCACTGTTTCTGACAATTAATGCAGTTCAAATTACAGAGAAAGTGGTTTTGTTTGCTTGCATGCCTTCTTGGTGCAGTGTGTTATTCAGCATTCACTTCTCCCAGGACAGTCCCAGAAATATCAGATGTACAACTCACTCTGTTTATCTGTAGGTAAAATATCTAACCTGGTTTAGAGATAGACACCTCCAGAGAATATGGCATCTCTGTTGTTGTCTCTAACACAAGTGGGATAAATAGCCATTTGAAGAAGACTAACAGGACTAAATTAGATCAGCTGCCTAACTTTTAATGGGTATAATTAGGTGAGGAGAATATTTTAATCTACCTTGAGGTGTTAGTACCTCAAAAATGCTTTTTCATCCATATCTACAGGCAAATCTGCAAACACATATGTACATGCTACATCTGGTTGAAAAGAGCTGTCAGAGATTGTCCTCAAATATGAGACAGTTTCCAGTTTGTCCAAATAGGCCTCTGGAAAGGAATGAAATGCTAAACTCATAAAATTACTAGTCAGGCTACAACCATTTAACAAGTACCTAATAAATACAATTGTTAAAAAGATATTTCAAGACGAGCAGGAAAACTTATCTTCTCATCATTTTGCAGATCACAAGGTCATGTAAAGTTTCAAACAAGAAAATTCATTGCATCTGGGATAAGGCTGTGTATGATGGCACAAGAAAACATGACCAAATAAAAGGGGTTTATTAACTGTATTCTACAAAATAGCCATAAGATCATTTCACTCATGTGCTTTCAGTTACGATTAAACTGTAGCCATGGGGTTATTTTCTGATTATTTCTGACTGAAAACTCAAACATTTTCAGTATTATAATGATTTTACTACACTGCTTGTGATGCTACTGAGATCCAAGTATCCCTGTATTAAAGTAAGCAAGAAAAATAATGTTACTCAAGTTACGTTTTCCACTTGAACCAGCAATGAAATTGTGCGTTCCTAAGCCACAAGAATAAAATCTTTGGAAACTGAAAGCAACCAACAGTACGTACTGGGATGTCAATGATCCATAAAAGCTATATATAGATTTATATAGCAGATAAATACTATGCTGTCATTAGACGGCAAGTAAAAGTTTAATATTTGGATCCTATGTCAGATTTCTGCAGAACATTACTCTCCAACAGAGAGTATAAAAACCTCTTCAGGAAGACAGCAAATCAAGAGACAGCGTTCTCAACAACCAGGCAGCCAAGTCAACCACACGATTCAGTGTTAGCCTCACAGGGGATCCAGCGAGAAGTTTGCAATGTAAAGGGGACCAAGGAAATTATCTTGATCCATTCTGGCAGTTCGTGGTAAACCTATGAGACAGCAATACCACCAGCTCATGCTGTAGCTGGCATTGCAAGTTCACACACTAGGTGCTCAGAAAAAGTCATCTCAGTCGGTGCAGTAGTTTTGCTCTGTATTCAGCTTCAGTTCATAGTGGCTTCCTATTATAGAATTAGTGACTGTCTTAAACAATGAATTCTTCTTTGGGCTTTTTTTTTCCTTTTCTGGCAATTTGCTGTGGGATTTCCCATTGTCCCTTATGGCTAAATTAGGGAGATATGCAAAGACTATTTCTGTTTTCCATAACTCAAGAAGGGTTAAGAAAGCTCATCACTGTAAAGGGCCAACCATGTAATCTATTTTTCTTCTATGAATCTAAGCCTAAATCATACTAATTTTTCCTTTAACTTTTTTGTCCTTCCTGTAACCTGAATCACTCTTGCTGCCATGCACAGAAGATCCAAACAAATGTCCCTTTCGTGAGGGCTTTGTCTCCTTTAAATATCAAAAGAGTTCTTCCTTTACAATATGATGGGCAAAATTGTATTACTCTCTTCCGGCTGTCACACAATATGCCCGAATACTCTTTGCTTCCAAACAGTGCACACGTCCTAGTATTCACCTGTTTCTATTTAATTTTCGCTATCTGCATAGTAATCAAGATGGTGATATCATGGGCTTTAAACTTACCAGTGGCCAAATTTTGTAAGCATCCTTGTCTCTGTTGTCAAACCTATCTGTCTCCTAACTGCTGAAGTTCACATCTCTTAAGAAAGGTTCAGTTTTTGAATATTACATAATGCCTTTGCTATGTTTTATTTTGAGCTGCAGTCTCTGGGCTGGTTTCCATAGAAGATGTAAGCCTGGTGGAAGGTCTGCCTCTGTCCTAGGCATGTGTTCCCATCTTCCAGCAGTGTGGTCATGCTCCTTCTTCCTCACACTTTAGTGACTCATGAACCTTTACATAGCTTCAACAGGGAAGCATGCAGAGAGTTTGAACTCAGAGCATTCCTACCAAATTACCCTTGTCTGAAGACTTTGGAAGACTTTTGAAGGGTATGGGTTGGGGACGAGAGAGCTGATAATTTTGTTGTTCATAAAGGTCAACCTGGATACAAGGACATGTACTCTCACTGTCTGGCTACAGGGCTTCATTCCAGTAGTGAAGAAGGCCAACTATGCTGGCCTGGAGGCCTAACCTATTCCAGGCCCACTTAAATGCTAGTTTAAAGAATTAAACGGATCCTATCCAACACATATAGACTTGGTGATCTATCACACAGAAATCTGTTGATGCTGTACAATGCAAACATTATTCTAGAACTATAACTTGAAGGACCTACACATACCATGTGTTGAAATCTTACCCCTTATCAGTGTTACCCACAACTGAAGTTAAGATAATGACATTATTCATTATGTTATTTCCTGACCCAGTAACAAACCACAGACCAATACCTGGACAAAGGACATTTCACGGTTTGGTAATCAAGAAGAGTGGTGTATTCTGGGTCTCACATACAGCTTAAGCTGAAAATCCCACAATCTGAAAGTGGTTAAAAAGGTAAAGGGAGATGAAGAAAAGAAAAGCTTTCATGTTTTATCATTTACTGCTTTCAAATGTTTTTTTTGCAGGAACAAACTTAGAAGGTACTGAATTTCTTAGCTTTTCACTCTATTGTAAAAAGGATTCTTCACTTTTAAGTGCTGAGTTTATTACTTTAAAGAGTTAAAAACTGAATAAAGTGAAAATGTAAATTATTTCCATTTTGTTTTCAAGTTATTTTGTTTTGCTGTGATGCATAAATTTTAGGGAGATCAAATCATCATTTGATTCTCATACATTCACACACCACAGTTTTGATTTGTGTTTTTTAAAATCTACTTTTAGTGTCATATCAGAAACTATGTGTCTGTTATTTAGATGCAGATTATCTCATTGACTACTCAGCAGTTCTCATGCAGCATCCTCAGTACAATGATACATGCTTATCAATACCTCAATAAGAACTTCCTGGAAATTTATTTTCCCCACCTTTAGAAAATTTTAGCTTGTCATCATGAAATCAAACCACAATGTTTTGATCAAGACTTTTAAAAAAATGAGGTTTTGTTTTCTCAGTTAAAAAAAAAAACAACAAAATCTGAAGCTTTCAAAAAGGTGTCTTTAATTTTAATACCCATGTGTCCTCCACTGAAAACTAGTTTGATAAAACTAGGAGCACTCCACAATATGAAACACTAGACACATCCATTTTTCTCTAGTAATTTAGACATTCTTTCTAAAATGCATTCCTCATTTCTTGGAGTGACATGGGTTGAGAAGTTTGAGAATCTTACTTCTTCGAAATATCAGGCTTTTGCTCAGGAGTACATGCTTCTCTTCAGTATATATAAATAAAGGTCAAATAGCCCCTCAGTGTGTAGCTCTTGTGTGGTGAGGTCAGCACTGGTTGAGAGCTCTCATCGATCTGTTGAATCAGGCTGGAGAGTATGGACTTCCTCTTAAGTGTGATCCAGCACCTATCCATGCCCTCCAAAATCTTTGGCTTCACTGAGCACTCAAAACAGGGAAGATAGGGAAATATTTAGGTAAATAAAGATTTGTTAAGGCTCTTTTGATAGCATATATTGAACAAACTTTATTCCTGGTTTATCTTGATGTTACCAGAATTCAGTACTACCTGTAAAGGCAATTCACTCTCACATAGCTAATACAGGACTATTCACCCCCAAAACAGACGAATTTGACTGCCTATATAAACAACACTTCCTTTCCATCTCACTATGCTTCCTCCTGCTATTATTAATATTATTGCTATTATACAATTATTATATTATAATTATAGTAATTTTTAAATAAGTTTTCCTTTTTACATAGACATCAGTTCAGTTTTACACCTCTTGCTTTGAAACTATTTTAAAAGTTCTGGAATTTTTCAGAGAATTAGGCCAGGAGGGAGTACTGTGAACATGGAGTGTGAACTAGTTTTACCCAGTTTACCCTCTCAAAATTTCTGAGTCATAAAAAGCAAACAAAGAAAGCTGTCATCATCATACCCTCGTGTTGTCTCAGTCACTGTATCAAACAAAATAACCAGTGTTATCATTATATCATTAACTGAGACAGTATTTGGAATTTTGAGCAGAGAATGGGCAATATTGTATCATGTGTTGCTGAAATACCAAATAAGATGCTTAAGCATATAGCTTTTAAAAAGAAAAAATGCTTCCCTTATAAGCTAGTGGTTTACCTTCTTAGTCTATATGTTCTAGTCTGAATCACATACATGTATCTAATTCAGATTTCCTGAGAGCATTTTTTTTTGTTTGTTTGAGTTGGTTTGGGTTTTTTATGAGCAAGAAATAGATGGGGTTGTGAAGGCTGGAGGTGCAGTGGATTTCTGGATCCTGAGAAGAGAGAACAGGAAAAAGCAGGATCACAGCCTTGGATTTGAGGAGAACAGACTTTGGCCTGTTCAGAGATCTACTTTGAAGAATCCTATGAGTTGTGGTCCTAGAGAGAAAAGGGGTCAAGGAGAGCTGGTTGATTTTCAAGGATTACCAAGTTCAGGAATGGTCCATCTCCATACAGAAGAGGTGACAGGGAGCTGGATGAACAGGAAGCACCAGAAAAAAAACTCATACATAAAAAGGAAGCATACAGGAGATGGAAGCAGGAATGGGTGACCCAGAAGGAACATAAAGACATTGTCTCAACATGCAGGGAAAGGATTAGGAAAGCCAAATCCCATCTGCAGTTGAATCTAGCAAGAGATGGTGAGGAGTAACAAGAAAGGCTTCTACAAGTATAACAGCAGTGAAAGGAAGACCAGGAAAGTGTGAGTCCACTGCTGAATGGACAAAGGACCTGGTAATGAAGGCCACAGAAACCGATGAGGTATTCAGTGCATTCTTCATCAATAAGACCTGCCTTTGGAAATCCCAGGGCCCTGAGAACAGTGGGAAAATCTGGAGCAAAGACCTACCTTTAGTGGAGGAAAATCAGGTTAGGCAATGTTTAAATAAGCTGGACATATACAAGCCTGTAGGATTTGATAGCATGCAGCCACGAGTGCTGGGGGAGCTGGCACATGTCATTGTGAGGCTGCTCACCATTATCTTTGAAAGGTCAGGGTGATAAGGAAAGGTTTCTAAGAACCGGAAGAAAATAAATGTCATCCTTTCTTGGAGAAAGGCAAGCAGGAGGGACTGAGGAACCACTGGCCTATCAGCCTCACTTCAGTCTTACAGCGCAAAAAATTCTGGAAGCTAATTCCAAACATACTAAGGAGAAGAAAAACACATTAAGGACAAGGCGGTGATCAGAAGAAGTCAGCATGCATTTACAAAGGGGAAATCATGCCTGACCAACCTGATTGTCTTCTATGATTCAATGACTAGCTCGATGGATGAGGACATTATTTATCTTGACTTCCAAGCCTCCCATAACATCCTCAGACAAACTGATGAAGTATTGGCTAGATAAGTGGACAGTGAGGTTGACTGAAAACTCTCTGATATGCTGGACTTGAAGGATTGTGATAAGCAGCACAAAGTCCAGCTGGAGGCCAGTCACTAGTGGTGTACCACAGGGCTCACTACTGGGGCCAGTACTGTTCAGCATCTACCAGTGCAGCCTTCTGGGCTGCATTAGGATGAGTGTTGCTATCAGGTTGAAAGAGGAGACTTGTGCTCAGCCCAGGTGAGACATCTGGAGTGCTGGGTCCAGTTCTGGGCTCCCTAGTTCAAGAAGGACTGGAGCAAGTTCATTGAAGGAATGCAAAGTTTTTTAAAGGTCTGGAAAATCCTTCATATGAAGAAAGGCTGAGAGAGCTAGAACTGTTTAGCCTCAGAAGAAAAAGCTTTGGGGCAATCTGATCAGTGTGTATGAATACATGATTTAGGGTGGAGACTAAAGACAGGGTGACTGTCTCTTCTCAGTGGTGCCCAGTGAAAGGACAAAAGGCAATGGGCACAAACAGAAGTATAGGAAATGCTGTTTAATCATAAGAAAAAACTTTCTTATTGTGAGGATGGTTGAACATGCAAACAGGTTTCCGAGGAAGGCTGGGAAGTCTCCATCCTTGAAGATGTTCAAAACCTGATTGAACACAGCCTTGGTAAACCTGTTCTGGTTGATCCTGCTCAGAACAGGGGTTGGACTAGATGAAGTCCACAGGTCCTTTCCAACCTCAACTGTTGCATGATTCTGTGATACTGCCTAGGAAGTTTTAGTGCTAGAAAGTCTGATAGGAATTTTAAATGAAAGCACCGTGAACGTTGCAATATTTTCCACTTCAGGGGGGAAAAAGGAAAGAAAAGTGAAAAAAAATAAAGAAAAAGAAAAAAGACTGCACGATCACCACCCTCTTGGGTGCCTCTCAATTAAAAACTGGTATTTGTTTGAAGTAATTCTTTTAGAAATCCCAGTGTGACTGAGGCTATTATAAAAGCTTTTGTTTACATGCATTAAATTACAACAGTTTTCCAAGAAATCTGTTTTCATTCAGTTATTTACTCTCAAAAACAGGTTTCTTGAGACCAGGGAGAAGGCTGCTTGCGACCATATGGAATTTTCTGACCATCACAGCTTCCCCTTAGAAGTTCCCATCTATCTATCTTTTGCAAATGCAAATCAATCTGACTGTATAACACTTTCCAAGGCAATAAAAGTTTATAATGCATTTGGAGGCCACTACACAGAAGAAATGAATACTTTCCCACCACACTCCCCCTTTTCTTTCACCCCTCCAAGGAAAATTGAAAAAAAAAACCCAACACTATAGATTTGCACTTGAACTAAAATAGTATTGGTGGTTACATGAGAGTGGAAAAGAGAGAGTCCTGGAGCTAAAGCGAACTGCAGGCATTTAGTGGTCATAAGTATTATACAAGCCTGTAAATTAAAGAGTGTATAACTCATAAACCAAACATCCCCCTCCCGTGTGTGTGTCTCTCTCTGCCTTTTTTTTTTTTTTAATTGAAGCCAAATTCCACTTTCAACCAGCAGAAATTCCCCCGCTACCCCCCAACCCATTGTTGGGAATCTCTGGAAAGGCCAGATGTTGGTGGCAGTAATTCAGGGGATGGAGGAACGCCTGCAATATCCACTGCCCTCTGGAGGAGGAGAGCATGGTTGTGCTGCTGGAATCCGTCCGCCAGTGCGGGCTGTAATGCATTGTATGCTTCTGTTGTGGTTTTGCCTAACAACAAATGGGGATTAAAACTGGAAACTACTTAATGGTGCAAAAAATTAACATAGCCCCTAAAGGCTTGGAAATTTAAATCTCAGTTTGTACTCACTGATATTCTGTGGTGTGTCATATTAATTCATGTCCTATTTTTATGTCTTATTATGAGAAATGTTGCTTATTATAGAGGGAAAAATCTGTCAGATATGATCAATGCCTTAATGTCGAAGATAGTAGCCTTGTAGCCACAAAGGCCTAGGATTTAAAAGACACAAAGTTTTTAGGGAGGTGGAATTTTTTTCTTTTAGAAAATCTAGCACAAGTGGAGAAAGCACAAGCTTTTCAGGCAGAGTTCTTCAGTTTTTAAATTCAGAGGTACTGAGATGTGTACAGATGAAGTAGGGCATAATTGATGACTATCTGTGGTCATATACTTAATAAACTGGAGAACCAAATTCAAACTTAATTTTAAACTAAAGATTCCCACAGTATAAAAAAAGTGGAAAAATAATGAATGATGAGCCAAGTCCTAAGTGCTGAACAACGATACAGTGTCACAGCTCTTCAGATTTACAGAAACATTTTCAGGTAAAAGTAAACCATAGTATTCCAGTTTTAAAATGTTGCCATATTTTGCTTTTAAGTACAGCTACAAAAAGTTCAATAAGATACAAAACTGTCTTACCATAATTCCAGTGTTGGTACATGAAAACTTTAGAGATAAATTGACTGTAAACAGTAGTAAAAATGATTGGTCCCTTTTTCATTGTGGTAGATAGAAACATAAATATCCAACACAAATGGCAGAAAACAAATTTGATTATTTTTAAAAATATTTTTTTTGTAAAATGAAGAATTTTCATAATTGCTATGAGCTAACATAAAAGTGTTTCTTAAAAAATCAAAGCCCTTGAAAAAAGACAGATTAAATAGCCTGACAAACAAGATCTAATAAAAGTCATCAAGTCCTCTATTCCATCCAACTTTTAAGTCGTCCATCATGATCTGAGTACGAAATATTCATAGGAAGAGATTTGTTCTGGAAGGGTTTAATATTTAAAACAGACCACTTGTATTGAAACTTTCCAAGATTCAGTCTCTCAATAATCCTTCCTTTCCCTCAGAAAAGCAGAATGGAGAGCCATGAGACCAATTAATTGCACATATCCAGGAGGAAGCCTCCCTGAAGCCTTTTTTAAACTATTTGTGCAAATAGATGACCCCACAGCCAGCTTAGGATGAGACAAGATATACAGCTACCAAGAACAGCAGTACTCTCTTCCTCCCCCAAAATGTGCATGGCTTCTCTCTGGCTCCATCCACGATGCAGAGCTCTACTGAGACTTCATGGACCACTCCTACACACACACTGCTCTCCAAAACCTGCCCCAGCCTTTCTGGTCCTTCATCCACCTCATCTTTGCTGGCCTCCCTCAGTTCACAACACCTCCCTACATGCACTCCTTGAATATTCTGTGTCATTATCACAAAATTCAATTTTGCTCTTGGGGAAAGCCTTGGAAAAGTGGAAGTGAATGTTGCCTCCACAACTGAAAAGCCTTGAGTGGGTCCTGGCACTACATGAGGAATTGTATTATTCAGTGAGGAATGAGATCTGAAGAGCCCTATTCAGTCTATGAATCATTTACTCAAAAGACTACAATAGACATCAGGCAGAAAATAGTATGAATACATAAAAAAAAAAAAAAATAAATGGCAGCCTCAATCCTGCAAACACTTATGCGTGTACTTAATGTAATGTGGATGAATATTGATTTCAATGGGAGTGCTTATATGCATAAAGCAAGGCATATGCATGCTTATAGGATCAAGGCCAAGATTGTTAAGTACTGCAAGCTGAGCTTTAATAACTGATAAAGCAACTTAGAAATACACAAAAATATGTCAAAGAAATATTCAGGATGCCTGGCTGGTTTCAGTGCTTATAAAATGGTATCTCTGCTCCCAGTCTGAAATAAGAAAAATAATTTGTTAGTAAATTAATGACAATCACTTAAAATTAGAATGGAATATAATGTATGAGCAAAAGGAACACACGTATGTGGCTGAATAATTCTACCTCCTGCTAGAATACATCCATTTCTGTTAATATGGCAGCTATTGAAAAACACACAAAAACACAACAGTTTATGTCAAGAAGGTGAATGATCCTCCCATTTGCAACCGCCAGGGAAAATTAAAGATGGAATGGAATTACTCACAACAGAATTCATCCTGCAAGTATACAAACTGGGAGTTGTGAAGCCAATGGGTGCTCATTTCAGGCTCCACTGTACAGCTTAAACAAATTCCCTTTGAATGTAGGTGGACATACTGGCCACACAAATTATCTCATGTTCTGTGTCATAGTACAATTTGAAACACTGATCTAACATTCTGCCAACATTATTTTTTCCTTCAGCCTCTATACAAAAGAATGGACATGAAATGTTGGTTTCTTTTTAAATGCTTTCATGGAGACTGTTTAATTGCATAACCAAAATGACAGTGCAGGACAGTGACTGGTAACTTAATGCTGAAGACTTTGAAAACCTTAGTCTTAATTACCCACTCAGTAACAACCCAACTAATTTAGCAGTGATTAACATGGAAAACAGACCCTCAACTCAGCCTGAATGCCTAACTGATACTGTTTTCAATTATTGTGACCGCTATGGTCTTTGACGATCCTGAGCGAGAATGCAGGATTTGTGAGCAGTACTGGATTGACAGAGGAGAATATTCCAACTTTCCAGACAAGCTACACACCTAAATCTGTTTTTAAAGGTATACTGCATATCTTAGAAAGCCAAGCTGAGGGCAACTCTACGAGTACCTCACAGGAAGGAGATGACAAGTCTCCCAGGGAATGAGGCTCAGCTGAGCACTTAAAGAACGTGTGCAGAGCACTATGGTGAAAAGGCTGTGCCATCTCCAGCCCTGAAGTTAGGTGGTGTAGCCCTGCCAGATGCGTGGTGCCCACACTCAACAGCTTAGAGCTGTCATGGAGGAATCTTCTCTGAATGTGAGATGATTGATAAGTGTCCATTCAGAACTGGTCATCTCTGCTACCAGCTCACAACTACCAGTATCTCGTAAAAATGGAGTTTTTTAGGAAATTTCACCTTCAGAAATCTCTCAAATTGTTGCACGAGACCAGGATTCCTATGCTCTTTCCACTTTGCTCCAGGATGACCAAAATATTAATAATCAAATACAACAACAAATTGCTAGCTTTCCACCTACAGTGCCTCAGCATCGTTGGCCAAGGAGATAGAGAGTCCTCTATTGCACAGCCTGGTTTTCCCTGCCTATCTAGGGGACTATTGTAGAGACTTGCATTATTTTTGACTCAAGGTAAGTTCTACTCAGGTCTCTAAAGACCTCAAGAGCTGGTTGCACTCTGACTTACCTTTTTCACCCTCTCCCTGCCATGTACCTTCTTGAGGACATTTCCAGTTTTCCTGTGACCACTATTTAACAGTCCATAATGCCTTGAGTATAAGTACAAAAAGAGCACAAAGAACACATTCAAATGCAGAAAAGATCGTGCTTTTTTTAGTATATAAAGTGGCTATTTTCATAAAACTTTGTACTGCCCAGTGCAGAATTGTGGTGCTTTTCTTCTGAAATTGCACTTTAACATAACATTCTTTGCCCCAGCCCTACAATTTTCATCATGTCTATATTTGTCAACAAAAAGAAAAACAATGTAGGAATAGCCCAGTGAAATTAAACTGTTACCCCAGAGAAAACAGAAAAAAACAAAACCCAAACCTGCATACTTTGAGGATGGGGCTTCAAAATAGTTATGTGCACTTTAAAACCAGATCTTTAGCTGATGAAAATCAGCATGCCTCTCCTGAAGCAAATGAAATGATGCCAAAACACGCCAGGCGAGTATTTGACACTCAGTTGTGCGCAGCAATTCCCTGGTCTGTGGCCGCTTTACGAACAGTTGAACTGGCAGTTTGCTCAGGCAGGTTTTCGACTTGTCCGTGGAACTGCAAGAATTTTCTCACCTCTCGTCAGTGTAGATCTGCAGCCAACATCTTTAAAAATCCATCCCAATCTCATTCAGCTCAAAGTTGTACATTAAAATAAGGCAAGCCTGAGATGAATTACAGGCAAAGGGCCTCTTTGCACACTTGAACTCTATGTGCGGCTTTCATTGACATCAGTGTGAGCTGTGTCTGCAAATCAGTGGCCCCCCTTTGTTATAGAGTAACAAATCTTTAGCACACAGCCTGCTTCTGACAGAGCCAAAGTCTTCCTTTGAACAAGCACATTCTTCCCTCGGATTCACGCAAAGCCATCAACCAGTGTTGCCAGATGACATGCTCAGAAAATCAGGAGGCTGTCTTGGACCAGTAGGGCAGAGACGGACTGACAAGGACTGTACAAATCTGGAAAAATCAAGAGTTCTACTACTTATGTGAGATATCAGGAAAAATACCTCCAAAATAAGAGCATCCTAATTTTAATCATGGTAACTGAATCCTAACACTAACTAACTGACAGAAACACCAGTTACAGCATAAATGTGTCTGAGGTGTAGGCAAAGAGTAATGCAGGGTCATAATGCAAATTTCTCAGCACATACAGTTAAGGCCATATTTTCCAGGAACTCATTTAAACACTTCTAAAAGGATAAGTTTTTTCAAGCATGCTAAACATCCGAAATCTTCTGTTCTGGCTCTGTCTGTAACCAGATTTTCCAAAGGTCTCTCTTACCCAATGCTGAGAACTTTTGCAGACCTGAGTCTCAGTCTGAAAATTTCTGAAATGTTGACTGTATGATGTAGCTTAGTCAGTCAAGAAAGGCACATAGCTCTGCTTTGGAGTCCAGTAAGTAAACTCCAGTCATGCACACATTGCTTACACATAAAGAAAAAACGTTCTGCTCTTGAACTTCTAACCATGAAATGGTTAAAAATACTGAAGGGCCAGAACTATCAGCGCTGAGAGAGAGAGTGAGAGAGAATGGAAGGAGTGTGGTACTGCACTTTGCAAGCTCAGCAGTTCTTCAGATGTGGTCTGGCATCTAGTTCATAAAGTCAAGCAAATCTGCTCATTTCAGTCGTATATACAGACACATATGCACCAGCAGAGATATATACATAGATTTTAAACTCTCTGAAGAGTAAAATAAAGCACTATCATGTACATCTTTTGTAGGTCAGCAGAAACAAATAAATGAAGTTTTTAAAAAAATCATTGCTTTGTAGTGTTTCAGTACAAAAACACTAGCTGAAAGTTTCAGTTATGTGGCAGCTAGGATAGGTTTTCTCTAAGAAGACACTGACAATGATATCATTTGAACTTTCTGCTTCACTTTGAGTTTCTCGTGATTATGTTTTTTACTGGAGTTGATAGGGACATGTTAACAGAAAGTAATTTCATCCAAAACTCACTCTTTTGTCAGAGTAAAGTAATTTCATTGAAACAGAGCAATTTGAAATTTTTTTGGCTAGAAACTTTTTGAGGTCTCTCTTGTTAATTCCGATTAGGGAGAGAAAAAAAGAAGAGCAGATGGAGGGGAAGAAAACCAGAGGAAGAGAGAAGGATGCATGTGCACATTCATGTAAGAAAAAGAATTTTGGCACACTTTTGAGCTAATGGATGAGAGAGGAAAAAGCAAATTCCAGAATGTTGAAATACAGGCATGAAATCGGATTTTTCTCCGTAGGTCTGCTCCAGTTTTTTCTTATTGGAGTGCAGGATTTCTGGTTCTTCTGTGTTCTTTCTTTCAAATTTTCCATGGAATGTGGGATTTCTTGCACAGTGCCAGGCTCAGCAATGCCCACGCAACCATACGTAACACAAATGTTAGATTGGTCATAACAGCTATCTAGAACAAGTTACAGCAGGGACAGTATATTTTTTTCAGTGTGTGGCAGGAAAGAAAATAAAATGTTCAAGCCTTAGGATTGGATAATAGGATTTGAGGTGATGACTAGGGATGTTTTTTCTAAGCAACATGAAGATATATCCCAACTCAACAGTGGGGGATTTAGTAATAGACTAAGAGGTAAGCAGGTAAATCTCTGCAGGTTGAGAAAAACGTGTGGCTTATCAGTGTAGACAGTAGATCTCATTCCCTTTGTCTTTTGTCAAATAAATAATGGAAGAGGCATTTTTTAATGCAAAAGAAAACAAGATGTTTGGTAGATCCCTCTCCAGACTGGAGTTCTTATGAAAGATTTAGACAGAGTGAAAACGTGTGTGACTTTCTCAGTCTGCATGAAGCAGCATCCGATTTTTCACACTATGTCATGCCAACTTAGCGTAATAAGAACCTATTGTTCCTACAGAAAATGGAAAATAGTATCTAACAATAAAATAAATGCATCTTTGGCTGAGAACGCCCACTGTCATGTTTTATGTCATTCACATGAGCAAATGTACAGGGTGCTGCACAGCCCTTCTGTAGCCTATTTTTTCCACCTCCTTGAAGCAGAGCAGTGATGTTGTGATACCTAAAGTAAACATGGAAACTAAAAGCTTTTGCACTTTTGGCATAGTTGGGCCCAAAGGAAGCCTCTTTAAAGTTTTACCCTGCTTAGAGCAAGTTAGCAACTGTGATGAACCATATCCAGTTTCCCTATCTACTCTTCTTTCCGTCTATGCCAGTTATCTGTCCTCTCTACAGCTTGGTTTCCATGGGACATTGTCCCAGTCTTACAGTAAAGATATAATTCCTAAAATTGATAAAAGGAGAACATTCAGCAAAAATGATAGGTTGTGAACACAGCATACTCTTTGCCTGAGGAACTGATTACCACAAGGTCACTGTGGCCCAGGGGCTGGACAGCATTCAAAAAGACTGGACTTTTTCAGGGTGAACAAATACTCTAAGAGATATTATTCCACATGGGCATGTGCGTATGCATTTTAAATACATGCATGCATGCATACATATGTATATATATACATAAAATCAATATGTGAAAAGCAAGGAATGATTCATAAGTGAAACCAATATATATTGAGACTAAGGAAGGCACTTTATTGGGATTGATTATTCCTCAGCTGCCCTGTTGTGTTTTCTCCTCTAAGGCAGCCTGCACCAGCTCTTGCAAAAGATCATTTCACTTGCCTGACCCTGTATGCCATCTCCTAAAAGCTCTCAGCAAAATGAAACTCTTCAGACTTCAGTGCAAGCACCCAAGGTCAGGGAGATAACCCTACCATGCTGCAGCCCCTCTGCTTTAGCTTCCATTCCTTGTAAAAGGAAGAACCTCAGAGCTGTGGCTTATGATAGCCAAAACCAGTCATAGAAACTTCCGGGCCAGGCCAGGTCATGTCTGGTTTGTCAGAGTGTTATAATGGTGTTATAATACACGTGATGATAGTGGTGATATCATAGCCTTAGAGATCAGTTTGGGAAGCTTACTAAACCATGCCTTTCTTTATAGCCCATGCTTCACACTTCTACTCCAGAGGCAATAGGGTGAACGCAGCTCAGGGCCATGCTGCCATAGCACTGCTGAAGCTCAGGTTCTCTGTAGACCCTCTTGCCTTGCAGCCTGTGACTCTGGGACTGTTGATGCAAAGACACTACAGATTTCTCTCTGTCTAATATCTAACGGTACCCTTATGTTACCACCTGGGCAGGTGGGATAGAGACAGGTGGACAGTGCCGGGGGACGGAAGGGCATGGCTGGACCAATGCAAGGCAATAACAAAAAACACCCAAGGCATTCCCCGGAGATTACCCACCATCCCTACTTCAGCCTAAGCTTGTGTCCAGATAATGTTGAGATCACATTCAAAATATCCATGGCCTTCATCCTAAAGCCTTTACTTTTTGTAACTAATGACAATGTTAAATTTAGTATCTTGCATCTAATTTTTCTATTTGATGAATTATGCTCTTTATTACCAGATTGAGGTTCACCATAAAACAGCTGCAAATTGTCTATTGATGCATTCTTTTTCTTCTATTTCTTTCCCCCCTCAATCCAATTCTCTGCTGTATAGCAATTGTATTTGCCTGGGACTATGGAAAGAGTTAGGTAAATCAATTTTAAGCAAACCATATATTGTATGCTTATATAGTTTCATTTCCAATAAATAACCTGGAATAGCTAGTCAACTTTACATGCAATCTTAATTTGAGTTTCATATGCATAACGGAAGCAAGGAAAAATGGGACAGACTTGAGAAGGGAAGAAAGATTATGTGGCTACAAGCACAGTGCGATGTAAACTCATTTACAAGGGCATCTGCATCTGTATGTCCAGTCAAGTGGCACAGTGAATTGCGAGGGGATTATTGATTTCAAAATGACTTAACTGCAGTCATGCAGTACTGAGAATACCTTATTGCTTCCCTTAGCTTCATGTACCAATTTGATCATATTTTGTGTATGTCTCAGCAGTCACACGTGTAAGTCCTGAAAATAAGGTGATTAAAGGGCAACAAACACAAAAAAAAAAAAAAAAAAAAAAAAAGGAAAAAAATGAAGGAAAGGTGTCTTTCACTGCATAAGAGAATACATTTTTTCTTCATTTTCAAAAGCCACAAATAGTATACTTATCTTTTTGAATACCTCTCTTGAAACAATTAAAATGCTAGTTCTTACAGCAATGCTGAGAACAAGCCCTCTGAAAATCAGGTCTCATCCAAACTGGAGCCACCCAAACAAATTTATGTCACTTTTAAGGTTTGAATTTTTGACTTCCAAAGTCAGCATGGGTACAACTTTCTGAATGTGTGCATAACATGGAGTTAACAGAACTGAAATGGCCCATTGCAAGCTCGTAGAACATCCGTGTGCAGAGGCCTGCTAACTTTTAAAAACTGTATTTCAAGAGAAGGAGCAAGAAATAAGCATCATCTCCCCTAACAAATGGATTAAAATTTTTACACTGAAAGTAATTAAAATACCATGACAAATTAAGAGCTGATAAAAGGCCACAGCTAAAGATTTACGATCTTTTTTTTTTAAAGCATCTTTAAGCTTTACCAAATGTACAGTGTTCCATGTACTTCATCTCTAACATCTGAATCCAGTTAGCAATGATTTTCAACTAACAGGGTGTTCCTTTGCATCAAAATGTGTAGCAAGATCTCTGTGTTACGCATGTCATCTTATGACAGTCAGTTAGCTTTCTTGCTGAAGTGCATTAGGAAACTGTTTTAAAGAGCTTGCACCTTTTGTCAGAGTGGTTAAAAAAAACCCAACATTGTTTAACAGCCCTGTATGTCTTACCGTTATACTCTCCACCTTTTTCAAAGGTCAGGGAAGTGTCATATTGTGACTGTACTAATTTATTCAGAAAGCACAGCTTAACTCTTCCTGTAACTTGTTAAAATCATGACAACACCATATCGGGTGGGGGGGGGGGGCAGGATTCAAAAGTGTAGACAACACACATTTAGTGAGTAGCTTTTTACTTGTGTCTCACATCAATCACTCCTGACATTTCTGAGGAGAAATCCTATCTGGACCCTAAAAATCTATTTCCTTTTCTCATGACAGCTGTGATTAAGGCAGGGCAGCTTGTACCATGCAGTTCTCTAATGATGAAGGCAGCCCTTCATGTCAACTTTCTTCTTAAAGTTGCAGTTATCAGAAATACTCCAACGTGAAATATTTCCCCTTTTATTTGTTCTGTGCACACTTTCAATAAAAATCAGCTTTGTTTGGGTGGTTTGCAGAACTATCCCTAGAGGTCCACTGCAGCCAGTAAGAAATCAAACCTTCTGGTTTCCAAAAGGTAAAGCTGGTTGCCTCTCAGCACTGCACCTGGTATTTCTAAGGAACAGAAAAGGAATCATAGTGCCAACTTGTCATCTGGAGCCACCCTCGTATTGCTTTATATATGTGAATGGGACGTGAGAGTAGTTCAGTGCCTCGTGCTATATTAGTGTTCTGCTCAGGGCAGTGTAGACTCAAATCTCATTAAATATGGTTGTTTGAAATGACTTAGACATTGAATGGCATTGGGTCTGTATTATCAGCGCTTACAGTAGGTCCAGAGGCTCATTGTCTGGGTTGTATCAATGCACAGTTTCACTACCTTTCTTCACTTATCTGAGAAATACCCACACTAGTTAAAATTAGAAATGTTCTGACAGTGGATTATCTGCTTCTCACTCCTACCCATAGGTGATGGCAAAAAGCCCTGCTTTTTATTGAGTTAATAATTACCAATCTTTTGGGGAAAGAAAATGGTCTATCTTTATATTTCTGATATAATGCAACACAGGCCATCTTGTCACATGATTCAGCACTCAGGAACTAGACTTCAGGAGACAAGAACAAGTACTGTGCTACATTAGATGTCAAAAAAGCCCTCTCCTTTTCCGCTGAACTCTCACTAGGCTACTAAAGTTTATACCAGAGCCATCCACTGGTTACTGAACACTTTCCAGCGCGTCAGCTTTAGAAGTTTTTTCTTCTCTTTATGAAGGGCACTGTAATTCTGTTTGGCCTCAAATGGGTTTTCAACATCAACCTGAGGTCAAGTGTGTGAATCTCAAGACAAGATCAGGACACATCTGGAGGGCTGTGCATTACTGTCCTACTCTATTAAAAAGCAGCAACAACAACAACTGCTTAGGAGTTCCTGGGGCTGAGGCTGACAGGAAAAACAGATGGACCACACTTCAGGATTTAATTTTCAGATGTGATTCCCCCATGCAGATGAGTGGTTGGCACAATTTATGATCTTAAAACAGGTTAATTTTTTGAAAAGTCATACTCTGTTCTAAGATGTATGAGACATCATAAAAAGTTGTGATAGCCTCTTTTTTGTGACATATTGTACTGCGGAAAACAAATTCTATCCAGTGCAATTTCTCTATGGGAATAAACTCATAGAGCCCCACTGACTGAGGAGGGACTGTGACAATTTGGTCACAATCTGCTGACCTGGCTGCTCACCTTTCACCCATGTAATAGGTTTTCCTGCTTTTACCCATTAGAGCAAGCAGCGAACCAGAGCTTATCAACATTATGGAGAGTTCATAGGTAACTACTGACACATTTTTAGATGACAGTTGAAAATAGGAATCAAGAAAATAACCATACAAAGATTGTTAGGTTCTAAGTGACTACTTAAGATACTTGCCTCCTTACGTGTGGATCAGAAAAGTTATGTATTGTTTATGGAAGAAAGCCAGTGCCTCTTAAACATTATTCATGATAAAATTCATCCTACCAGTCAACCACATACCACAATTCAGGTGCATTTAAAGCCTAGGCTTTGAACAGGGGTTTTGTTGTTTTTTTTTTGTTTGGTTTGTTTTTTGGTTTTTTGTTTGGTTTTTTTTTTTTTTGAGTGGTAGAGCTATGTACATGCTCTCAGTAGCTCAGTATGAATATGTAATAGAGAAACTGCTTGCCTAAATACAAACCCCCCACACTCACACCTACACACACACACACTCTGTTGCATGCATCATCATCATACCAAAGGGGTAAGCAGAAAAAGAGAATGAATCCCTATGTATTTGCCTGAAGTAAATGGACTTATTTCATAGAAGCCAGCAATTAATCCTGATGAGGTTTCTTCACCGTATTTGAAATTAGGTGCTCATTTTTTTCCTGAAGTTTCCTCACTCCATTTGTCCTTGATTAGAATCTTTTTTTAGATCGTGTTTTATTCACTTAAATACACTTTCCTGAAAGCTGTGAAAATAGCAAATATCAGACCAACTTCCAGATTGAATGATACATCTTTGGATTTAATAGCAATGCTATAAACCCCTTTTTTTTTTTTTTTTGCATAATCCTCACAAACTTCTGGAACACAATGTGTGTGCTTGTACTTTGGTAAAATAGGTTCAGCCATCATGCACACCTGTGTAATGACTGTTGGAGAGATGAAAGCACAGATGAGACATAAGCAGAATCTGGTTCTATACTCCCTTTCCTTTTCTGCTTCAGTTTTGCAGCAGTTCAGCTCGCCATGATTTCATCCTGTTTTTACAGTGGCCCATGTGGAAACACAAACTACTGAAACGCTCAGATCCATATCTGAAGCTACCCACCTTTCAAGTCAAGGGAAGACAAAACGCAAAACTAAACAAAAAGTATCCAAGAAACAAGTTTTTGCAGCCGGCTAAAGAAAAGGATTATAATTTTGTTAACAGCAAGGTCTATCAGTTGTCACTTAAAAAAAAAAAATTGTCAAAGAATTACCATCTGGGATATACACTTTATAGCAGTAATCGGTGCATGAAGAGTTTGTATGATCTTAACTCCCTCAAGTTTATCTAAGCAGTATCACGCTCATATTGGATTTAAGGTGAAACAAGTCTTTTCTATGTAAGTATTACCCATTATTCTTCATTTCCTGTTGTACCTGATATTCCTTCAATTAGCCACATGTGTCAAAGCTAGACTTAATGATAGCTAATCTTCGAGCAATGTGTGTTAATTCTGTCTGTCTGTTTCTGGATCAAGATAGAGAACAGGGAACTCCCCATTTATATAATATATCTTTCAAGCTCAAAAGCTGAAGAACAAAATACAATGGAGAAATAGACTCAACTGGGGTTTGCTCAGTTCTATGGGAGACAGTAGTCTGCTAACCAAGTAGTATCATGTAGTCATCTCCTTCAGCCTGCATGAATTAGAAAGATATAAACATAATTATAATGTAAGGAAAAAAAAAAAAAAAGTCCTGCTTATTCCAATAAAGAGTCAGAAAGTTGAATCTTTCAGAGTATTTCTTTTTCATTTTCCCCCAAACTTTCTATAGGAGGGGGAGGATTCCCAGTTTGGAGAAAGAGCTAAGATTTAAGGGAAATAACCGCAGAGTTTTTGTTATGAAAAGGAAAGGGGCTCTTCTCCTTGGACCTCCTTTGGAGGTTACATGAACAAATCATAAAACTAAAGTAGTCACAGAACTGCCCAACTTGCCATGCAGTAGCCAAACAAGAATTTTCCCCAGACTGTTATTGCAAGCAACAAGTATAAATAGAATTTCTTTAACAAAGCACAATCATCCCCAAGCATCACTTGCAAGACATTGGTGTCAACCTAGAACAGCCAAATGCAAAGACCCAAAGGCCTTCATAATACCAAATCTATGATCTCTGCTCATGGTGACAGTCTGTACTCTGCTATCTGAAAGCACAGTGAAATACAAACATATTTTGTGGTTTAGGCACATATTTCACATAAGGTCCAAAACTACAAGATTTATGAAAACCCTTATGTGGCTGAATATTTGCAGTAGTTGTTGCACTTTGAAAAAAAAAAAAAAAAACAAAACAAACGGAATTAGAGCTCCACGAGACATTTATTAAAATTTAAAATGCAAATAACATACTCTAACTTTTTTTTTTTCTTCAGAAGGCATTTATTCATAATAATATCTCATCAAGAATGCACTAGACATACGCCAGCAAGGCAGGAGAGAAATGTCCTGCCCCTACCAGCAATACAGTTTTACATTCATAAACCACATATAGGCAAGATTTTCTGAAAATAACAAGCAGCTCCAGGTACCTAACTTGTGAAACTTAAAAATAATCTGATTTTCAAAGTGAAGGTGCTTGAACTCTTATTGCCTCTTTCCTCCAACCCCAGCTACCTCAGAACTGAAAAGCCCCCAATTTATAATCTACATTAAAAATTGTGCTCAAAATCACTTTCTTCCCAGTTAACATGGAAAGCAAGTCATTTGCAAGCCAAGTTGTGTGTCACAGCTACACCATTTAACCCTTAATTTTAAAATGACAGGCACAAGCTATTTCTGACCTATATAAAATGGGCTTAGACCCCCCCTAATAACAGAAATATGCTGAAGAATTAGAAATGCCCGTGGCTGCATTTAATAAAGGGTTAAAACTAAACTATTGCTGAAACAATATACCTATGCAGCATTTCCAGTATGTATAATTCTCTTGAAGAGCTGCAGCCATTAAATATCTTCAGCTAAATTTCTCAGCTAGTAAAAGCTGACTCAAAGTGAGAATTAATAAATACACTCTAAAGCAGACATCCTCTTGCCTATGAACCCACTCAATAATTTTTCTTCCAACTGAGTAATTCCCATAAAGAACATTGTGACTTGCACTAATTAGTTAAATTGTCTCTCCCACCCTCCCATCCCCCTTTGTGCTGAAGTAGTTGCTATGTTGTAAAGTAATTGGTTCAGGGGTTAATCCCTGGCTTCCTTTCTGTCTCAGAGGCAAGTGTATACAAATATGTCCACTCTTTAGAATGTTATCACAGTGCCCTCTCTTGTCAAAAGTAAATCAAGAGGGACCAACAACAGATAAAGGGTGTGGGATATTTTTTTTTTTTTTTTTGTGAGGGGCGAGGGGGGAGGGAGGTTTTGTTTTGGTTGGCTGTTTTCTGAGTGTTTTTTACACGCCAGATTCAAATGTAACTTTCTCTCCAAAGACTCACTAAGCAGAGACACCTTAATGAATTGCTCAAATGTGTTGCTAAGCTGCATACGAAGAACAGACATTCAGGAAACCGACACCAGTATCACATATGTTTCATAGCATCACGTTTTATCCTTAACCCTGAAATTCAATTATTTCCCTTAAACTGGAACAATAATTATGAGATTAATCCATGTCTATGATACATATTCACTTAAATTTTCCACAGTTCTTTAGGAAATTATAAACTTTCGAGTATATAAACAGTTGTAAATTCTAGTAATATTTCAAGGACTTGTGAATGGGAAATTTCCATGTCAGCAGGTTATGTCAGACAAATTTAACAGGAAATAAAGACAACTACAAATGCCCATTTTGTTTTAGTACGTAAAAACAGCAGTGTTTCTATCCAAAAAGGAGACTGTTTTTTATTTGTGAATTCTGCAAGGTAAACTTGCTACAATGATGACGTGTAGAATGAGGAGGAAGATAGATAACATGGAGTGACACACCTGAAGGAAACAGCTCCCTTTATGGAGAAATGAGGATTTAAGGTATAGTCTTTTCCCTGGGTTTCTGTTGGAATACAGAGAGGTGGACATGATTGAAATTTGCATTTAAATGGAAATGGTTAAAGGTAAAGGCACAATGTTTAGAAAAATGAGAGTATCCATTTTTCTAAGAGGGAGGCATACTGTTATTGTATACCATTAAGGTGTCACAGAGCCTAAAAATGTTTAGAAATATTAGACACTGCTACAGAACAAAGAACAGCAAAATGCCATTTGGAAATGACTATACACTGTGAACGAATCTGACCGAATAGTACATCATATACAATTGTCTTTAATGTTTTCTGCTGCCATTACCTAATGTGAGTCCTGTTCACTAAACAGTAGAAGATCTATTAGATAGCTTTCTGCTACTTTTCAACTGCAATATAATCCAGAATCCATTCATCATTCTATCCTGGTGATTTCTGCAAGTCTTTCTCCATAGGACACCACCAGACCCTAAAATGTTTGCCTGGTACACTTTCTGAGAACGCACTGTGAATTTTAACTGTGTCACATGAAAACCCTGATGTGTTTCCGTGATACCAGTGAGGAAATACACATTTTGCTGGAGATAATGAAATATAGGATGCAACGAGTCATGGAATTGTTCAAATCTCGTGTTGATTGGAAAATGCCTTAGCAAATATTTGTGCGTGAATCTGAGACAGACACAAGAAAATATTGCCAAGAGGAATGGTAGAAGACAGAGAATTCTTCTCTGCCTTCCTTTCCCATACAAGAAGTGAATAGACCTTGCAGAAGTGTGGGCTCTATATTGATACACATAGGCAAAAATATATGAATATTCTATATTTGTATATGTATATGTAGACAGTGTAAGTGTGTGTGTATATGTGCACGTACCTAGACATTACGAGATTTACTCACTAACTATCCCATTTAGAAGGTTTGGATCTGTTCATGCCTAACTTTTTAAAGCAAGTAAATTATGAGACTTGAAGATATTTTGGGTTTTGTCATTCTTTTCACTACTCTAATTTTCTGCATTTTTCTAGCTTTTTTCTCTCACCTTTTCTCACCTTCTCTAGCCTCTTTGTCTCACTAGTTTTACAGTGACGTTAACCCTCTACTTTAAAATAGTATTGGTGCAGCTAAAATCAGAAGGTACTGAAACCTCAGTCAGCAGGATTATTTTCAGAGCATTTCTTATCTGGGAAAAAACAGAAAAGACCAGAATTGTCTGCAGTAAAGCTCCACGTAGATATTAGTCTTAGTTATCACAACCCAGTTCAGATTCATATTTACCCCAAATCTACTAAGGGATTTTTAACAGTCTTTCCTAGACTTTCTGGATCCATAAAGGTGAGCTCCATTTCATTCACCTATCTTTTGTCTGTATTGATATGAAAGACTCCCCTGCTTTTCCAAGGCAGCAGATTTTTGGGCTTTTCTTCAGCTGAGGGAACTAAACTCCAGTGCTTGTGTGGGGTTAGCTCATTGGAGACAGTGCTTTTTCCACCACCGGTCCCTCCCAGTCACAGAATCACAGAGTCACAGAATCACAGAATTACAGAATCACAGAATCTTCTTGGTTGGAAGGGACTTGTGAGATAATCGAGTTCAACCAACAAAAACAAAAACAAAAACAAAACAAAACAAAACAAAAACCCAACACCAAATCCAAACCAAAACAAACACCCGCAACCACACCCCACCCACAAACAGACACAAACCAACAATCTCAGCCACTAGAGCATGCCCTGAAGTGACATGTCTACGCATTTCTTAAATACCTCCAGGGATGGCGACTCCACCACCTCCCTGGGCAGGCTGTTCCAGTGCCTGACCACTCTCTCAGGAAAGTAATTCTTCCTAATATCAAATCTAAACCTCCCCTGCCACAACTTTACACCATTTCCTCTCGTCTTATCATTATTCGCTTGGGAGAAGAGGCCAACACCCACTTCTCTACAACCTCCTTTCAGGTAGTTGTAGAGGGTAATGAGGTCTCCCCTCAGCCTCCTCTTCTCCAAACTAAACATGCCTTCAGCCTCTTCTCATATGACTTGCTCTCTAGACCCCTCACCAGCTTGGTGGCTCTTCTCTGGACACGCTCCAGCAGCTCAATCTCCCAGTCTCCCAGACTCTCCTGATAAAAATAAAGCCACAAAAAGCTGCCCATCTGTGGTGTTCATGATGGAAATATAGACAAAGGAAGGATGTTTTGTCATCCTCCTGTTGGGCCAGGATCATTTTGAAGAACAAGATTCATTTGCACATCCTGGCCCATGAAACCAGCTTTATGGTTGTTACCTGCTAAGCCCACCAGAATGTAGTGATAAATCAGCTCTGACTAGACCTGTGAGGTTCTCTGTTTACAGGAATAAATCCCATGTCACTGAAGGCAAACTTTAGCTATTTGCACACTCAGCAGCAGTGGTGGTGTCCTGACCAACCACTCTTGATACCAATGGAGATTGGTATTATACCTGAGATGGGAATTTACTCAGTCTTAGATGTCTTTGGTAAAGGCAGTTAGCAAAAACACAGCACCAACTGCAAAGGCACGTGATGAAATGGCAACACCTTGAGCAAGAACTAGACTTACATCATAATTGAACAGCCCAACAGAGGAGATGGAAGTCTTCTCTGGTCTTTAACCACAGACCCAGATGCCCAAGAGCCAAGAGGTATTTGTCTCAAGACTTTGTCATCCAGTTTCAGAAAACTTAATACAAATATGTACAACAGGTGCCAATGGAAGTCACATCATCCCCTTTATGATTAGCTGTTTTGGTCCTTGCAGAACTGGTTTCATTAGGACTGACCCCTAGAATAAGCCAGGTAGAGCTGCAGACTCTTAAACTAGGTCATTATTGCTAAGAAAAAAAAAAAGGCAAAAAACGGCAATCTTCAAGCAAACTCAAACAGATGGGGCCCTCTGTTAGAGTCCACATTTTTATTTAAATGTCATGTATACCCCACATGAAAAGCAACATAGATCAAATATATACATCTCCACCATTAAAGATTCCTTTTTCATACACCTGTGAGTGTTTCCACTTCCCAAGACTTCAACTGTCTGCACTGCCAGGGACCAAAAATAAAATTGTAATTGAAATACAGATAAGATAGAAACCTTTAATTTACCTTCTCCCTGAGCAACAGGACTTTTCCAGCTGCATCTGATATACTTTTCTTTTTCATGCCTGGGCTGGTGCAAAATTATCTTATCTTTAGATAAAATATTTTAGGGATTTGGGGATTTTGTGTGCCTCAGGACAAAGGACAGTGTTTGTGAGAAGATCACTGCCCTCTTTTTGAGGCAAAATTCCATCCTTATTGAAATTTCAGTGTAACAGAAAAGTATGCCATTTCATTACCATACTATCTGTCATACACTGTAGTCACTTTTACTACAGCAGTGCTTGAACATCAACAGCTGAATGTCAAAAAGAACTGGTAGTAGAAAATGACATGTGTATTTTCCCAGTAAATCCATTGGTCATTTTTTTTAACTTTTTGATTTTCCCATCGAAGTGGACCTTTTTTTGGCACACTATGAAACTATATGCAAAACATTCCAGCAAAATAAGATTACGCTGTAACTTGCCTATCTGATAACATTGGTTCTTTCAATATATATTTGTGAATTAATAATAAAACCATAAAGTACTGAAGAGAGAGGACAATGGTATGACACCCATTCAGGACTGAAAATGAAACATTTTCTACTGAATCAATGAATAGGTTGGAAATAAACTCCTGGAAGTAACTTTTAATGAAAATATATGTCTGCAAACCTTTTCAGCTAAGCAAAATACAGACCACAGCACCATTCTGTAAATATGGTAAAACCAACTTTGAAGGAGTTATGCTGATTTATAGCACCTGATGATGCCAATAACTGAGCTCTGCATAATTTAATCTATTTCCCAAGCAACATTTTCAGAAATTATTCTTAAGAGGTAGTTCCATGCTCTTGCTTCATTTCTTGTTTTATAAATATAGACACTTCTGCCACAGGCAGGTTAGATCTTTTCTTGTGCTGCATTCTGGTTAATAATATCATGGACAAGTCAAAGTATGTTGCTATGACAAACACCAGTTCCTGGTTTTGAAGGGCAGGGGCAGAGAGGTTTAGTAACTCTGTCTCAGTTCACTTCATACATGTGTGCAATGCTGTATCTGATAAAAAAAAAAAACCTGCAAAGCAATCGGAAGAACAATACTGAAACATCTAAACTTGACTTGCTTGATCTTTTTAGGTCTCAAAGCCACTATTCTTGAGTTATGTGCGTCTTCCTATTAGACACAGTAGCAGAGGAACATCCCTTCTTCCCATTCCCACCCCAATTCCTTTTTATTCCAGATAGTAGAAATAAGAGTGTTTTGATTATAAAATATTTAATTAAAGGATAATTATTAATTATTTGTTAGTTTGACTCATACAGCACTTAGCATAGTAAAGGTTCCTTCTCAGATCAGGCAGTGCACCAAAACGGCGAAAATCAATATATGTAACTAGTCCATGATTCCCATTACTGAGGAAAGAAAGAGAGGAAGAAATGAAATCTCATCCATCATCTCAGTTGGATGGCTGATGCTCCAGACTGCCTAAGACCACAGCTTCAAGTCATAGAAAAGATGAGAACACTCAGAATATTATGATTTCATGGTTTATATCTACACTCTTATTCCTGCAAATGTGGACTCACGTTGTCACTTCCTCATGATGTTTGACGCTGAGTACTCCAGTGTTAGTACCTGAATAACAAACAGCCCAGCCATTTTAACTGCTTACAGTCCTTCCAAAGCAAATCAAATTTTCCCCATTATTCACTACAGCAACCACAACAAGGGCATGCAAGTAAGGAGAAAGTTTTCTGTCATACTCTTCTGCACATTTCCCAGGCACTAGTTCAGACACACTGAGTAAGCACGTCTGCTCAGCTTTCATCCATGCATTCCTCTTTTGGCCATGAAGGTGAGGAATAGGATGGAAGGGTATGACTGGAGGAGCAAGGCCAAAGCAGTGGAAGAAGGGAAACACCTTTCCTGCTGATAGACCCATGTAATAAATGATTGCCATCTTCAAAGACAAGTAAACCACACACTTACATGTCTAAATGTTTAACCTATGTGTTTTGATTTTAGAAGTATTTATGCACCAAAAAAAAGCAAAATGTTAAAAAAAAAAAATCTTAAACATGAATGATATTCTGCAGTGGTTCTAGACTTTTTTGACTTCAGGCCTTTAAAGTATCATTTTACTTTTTCCCTGAACCATCTTGTAACCAGCCTTTGTTTCCTATTTATGTGCTAATGTGCTCCCTGAACAGTCAAAAAGAGTCATTGCTGATTATTTGCACTCACTGAAAACTTAGCCTGTTAATAGCCATAAAAAGAAGGAAAAAGAAAAAAAGGGAGAGAAAGAGAGAGACAGGATAATAGATAAATAAAGTTGGGGGAAAAGTTTATGCAGAGAACAGGAAAAAAAAAAAAAAAACCTAAATGACAGACTATTCCTCCTCCTGCTGTTTCAGTGATAGCTATTAATGCGTTTTAAAGTCTTCCAGATTGGTCTTAAGAAATCAGTTATCCTGTCCTTGTTTCAGTAGAAAGACCCATGGGAGCTATTAGCAGTAATCTAAGTTAATAAACTGTAAACTAACTTTTTTTTAAAGGAGGAGAAAACCCTACAACCTTTGACAAAATAATTGCACCAGTTATAAAACAGCCAAATGCCAGTTAACAGTCACATCAAGCCACTGGGGTGGAAAGAAGATATCCATAACCAGGCCACTTCCCACGAAACTGTTTGTTTTCTCTTATTTAAAGTGTTCTTCTTTTAAAAAAAGAATAATTCCTTTGCAAGCTGTAAAATGTTTGAATAATGTCTGATGGTGCTTATCCACTGACTAAAGTCTCCAGTTAAAATAAAGAGAGGATTTAGGGCTTGATTCACAAAACACTTATCTGCAACTTATAGAGCCCTTTATGTTAGAGAAACAGGACATTTGCATGCAAAAAGTAACTGGCACTCTGAATCCCAATATTTCCTATTCACAGAATAAAACCCATCATGTGCAACTCCTCTGATATCAGTTACAGTCTCTTGCCTACATACAGGAGGGAAAGGATGGAGGTTGTTTTGGGCTCCAGAGAGGCAGCTCTTCATTGACAAATATGCCATTTTCTTCCCTTCCAGACAGCAGCAATATTGACACCAACATAAGAGACTGCAGTAGGGGCAACTCGAGGTGAGGGTACAACTGGTTCTTCTGATGATCCAAAGAACAAGGAGAGGGAGAATTGCACCTTGCAAGAAATCTTTGACCTGTGTGTCTGGGTAGATCATGGAATTCTATTTGTCTCACCTAGATAATTCCAATGGAATTAGCATTTTGGGGTTTGGTCATCTAAAAACAATCCTTTGAGAGCAAAATTAAATTTGACTAAAAATTTCCCCTTGAATAAATTATATTTTGGTTGTATGAGTGCTTTACTTGGATACTCCTAATAATATTTTCAACTTTAGCCGAGAGATAGAGAAGATGTCTTCAGAAATGAGACTGGAAGGCTCAGTTCCACTTCCTCCACCTACACTTCAAAGGAGGGAGCATTCTCATTTTGTGTGTTTGGGAAACTCCGGATGGAGCTTGTTCATTTGGACATCTTCCACAAAGTCATGAGGGGAGAAACTACACAGACGTGAATGGACGTCAATCCTCAAGCACAAGTAACCACCCTCAGAGCTGGTCCAAAGCACATGGAAAATAAAAAAATTGCAAACATTTCACCTGGAAATTCCCTTGGCATTAATGCTAGGAGGGACTGCAAGTGGAAAGGTGTTACACAGAAAAAGTGTCTGTTCATCACCAAAGGTGTATTATTCCTGGCATAACATAAAAGATCTGTTTAGCTGTAAGCAATTCAAGAGAAGCTAAGGACTAAAACCCTTTTTGCTTTCCATTTTACTTACCTTTCTTTGTGCATCTACTTGTAGGCTGTATAGCCAGGATAATTTTTCCTCCCGTGCTGCATATTTGACTGTTCGCTGGTCAGCAGCTGGCCAGTGCTCACCCAAGAGTTTTAAGTAGCTTTCTCAGAGAGGGAGAAAGGTCGGAATAATTTCTACCAGGTCACACCATGCTGGGCTGCACCCATTCTGGAATTCCTGCAATACACAACAGCAATGGAGTTACAAATCATTACACATTGTTCAGTTGATTAACTCTGGGTTTGTGTCGCATTCAGAACAATGGGATTTAGTTACAACCTGGACTTCAGAGCACTGCAGCCCTAAACAAAACAGCCATATAAATAATGAATAAAAGTAAGTTGAAGCTCAGTGGTTCATTAAATTGTATGGAAGACCCCACTAATGTACTTGTTTTCCCTTTAAAAAAAAAAATCTTTACTACAGTGCATGGAAGTAAACGTACTAGAAGACTGGAGGAAATGTTACTGCTACTCTCTTCAAACTCCGTCTGTAGTCAGTTGTGTTTAACAAATCATATTCCAGCCCAGCTTAACCTTGGTGAAACACTGTTTAAGGCCATGATATTGCAAGGGCGAATGGTCCTTATTCACTTAAGTTTTGGCCTTTGACCAATATTTGGTTTATTAGGCAGCTACAATAACAAAGGCTTCGCACCAAGATTCTGAGCACAGAAAGTATATATTTATACCCCAAATCAAGTAACAGGGTTATAGACACATAATAGCCAACTCTGATGCCAACAGGCCCACTGAGACAATCCCTCATCAGGGACATTTAATATCCAGAACAGCAAATAAAATAAACTGGCCTACTCACACCAGGGGTAAAATTTTAAATCCACCTATAGTCCATGGTAAAACTCCCACTGACTGCGATGGAATCGTGATTTTCCTTCCAGATGCACGTGTTATGAAGGACCTGTGGTGGCATGCATGGGTTCAGGGGAAGCTAGGAGCATCTGCTGAACCAGGTCCCTTCAATTCCCTGCAGCTGCCTTTCATCCAGCTTGCAGACGTAAGGCTCAATAGAAAACCCTTCAAAACCAATGGAGTCTTTCGATTGGCTGCTGCTGGCTTTGGATTAGGACTACAGAGAGAAGGCAGATCATCATTCTTCCCTACTAAAGTATTTAAAAGTTGTCCTTTAATAACACTAATTTAATACACACTGAATACTGATAAAACGCTGGTTATACATATTTCCATCTGGCTCGTACCCTGTGGAAGCACAGCCCAGACTTTGTATCGCTCTTCCTGGGGGCTGAATGTTTTGCTCTTCTTGTTGACTCGGGCCATTAATGTTAAATTATCTACAAGGGCCCGTTTGTTTTTAAAACTCCCCAGCCTGCAAGTGAGCATGCGGATTTTAAACTCTGGTTCGAGAAGTCCGAAGTTTTCTACGGGGATTATTGCATTTCGACATGACAGCCAATCCGAGGGTTTCTAAAGCCTTCAAACAACTGACACCATATGTCTGGGTACAATGGAATCTACAGAATTATCAGCAACAGCAAAAATGTCTCATTACAGACCGAGAGCTACAAACACATAACAAGTATATTGAGTAGCACGTATGCTCGCAGAGAAATTAATCGACTCAGATGCATACAAAGGGATTTCCAAAGTGCTAAAAACATATTTCAGTAAAGAAATGCACTATACCAGGCTGTGATTTGCAATATAATAAATAATCCTCCTAAAATTCACTTAACTTCACTCTGTCTAATGTGAGGCTTCACAGATTGTACAGAATATGCTTTGTGTGACACAACATACAGAAAACAGCACATGAGAAAAAAAAAAAAAAGTCCTTTTTCAGGTCAGTAAAAAATGTTCCCAGAATCCTGGCAAAATCTACAGAATGTATTGTATTTGTATTTACTCAGTTTACGTATTTGTTTGTTTGTCACATGCCTGCATAATTCTACCAAACATTCACCTCAGATACTTAGCAATGTCTACAAAATTATAGCTGTGTTTTCAGGAGGGGTAGGGAATACAAAGTGACGATTCACATCTAGAAATCTGGTTTCATGAAAAAAAAAGAAAACAGGATAGGAAAGCGCTAGCATTATTTATTCACTTATTATCATACAATCTGGACTTAGTCGTAGGAAGAGAAATTTTTATGAGCAAGTTAAAAATAGTGAGATATAAATGGAAATAATAATGGATAATAATAAATGGTAATTAGCAGTGTTTTTCACTGCAATATCATCTTTTATCCACAATTGCTCAGTACCTTAAAGAAACAGGTTATGAATTCTGAACCCTTGAATATTTTATTCATACAAGTGAATGAATAGTTCATGGATAAAAAATGTGGGCATTCCTTTGAGTAAGTGCCCCCTTACATGAAATATAGGGTCTTCATTTGGCATAAAAGATGAGCTCTCCAGTATTTCTGTAAGGGGTACGTATTACTAACCCTTAAAAGAGAGGTGAGGAATAAAAAGGATAAATACCTTGTAGGTCTGGTTGCGTTTTTTTAAAAATGAGAAGAGTATTAATTTGAACTGCTGTTTAAATCAAATCGAATGTTTCTTGAAAGCACATCAATTCTTACAAATGGTTCACCTTTTGTGAAAGTTCATCATATTTATTTGTGATTTTTTTTGGTTCTATTTTGATTCACCAAACAGGTAAAATTTTAACAATCTAAAATGACTTTCCAGAAAGTCCTGGTCTAATCAGTGACAAAAGCAAGAATGAAATAATTTGCCTATTGAACAATATCATCCAGTAAATTGTTCACTGTCTTTAAAGTCTCTTGTGGGTTTTAATTATGAAAAAAGAGCTAGGATTTTTAGTTCCAGCCAGAGCAATTCATCCTGGAACACCAGGCAAATATCTGCCTTTCCCACTGTCACCTGAAATGAGGACAGTAATAAATATATATCTTGCAAGAGTCATCTGTAAGATACTGTACAGTTTGCTTTTAAAACTTTGCTATTAAATAATTATTAGAATTAATTAATTAGAACTAGAATGAATTGATTACAGATATTGTAGTGTATTGTATTAGTGCTACCAGTAATAGGAAATATCAGATGGGGTCCAAACTGGTCTGACTCTTCACAAAGGTGAATTAAGCAGCCAAAAAAACCTATTTGTTTTCCTTTTTGATGCTTTGCTTATGAAAGTCTTAATTCAAGCATTTAAGTACATAGTCAAAGACAAGCAGAATAAAAGTGAAACATAAACATGCATTACTGCTGAGCCAAAGCCCAGAAATAAAAGACCTCATTGTCTATGAGAAGTTAAGTAGCTTTCCAACTTTTCTGACCTTTTCATGGTACAAGGGATGAAGAATGCTATATAAAAACAGTTGTTCCCAAAGATACAGTTTGCAGCATGATGAATTTGGTGTAGTTGGAATAATTATCAAGACTACAGGTATTTACCCCTAACTGAACCAACAAATCTTTTAACATTAATTTTCTAAACATTTCAGCATTATTTTCTTACCCATTAGCCCTCTACTGCTGTGTCTGAGCATAAATTTAATTGTTGAAGTGAAAATTTTCTTCTATGTAATTGCAGTTTGCAAACATACTACAAACTAATCTTGAAAGAAAGCATCAATTCACTCTGGATAGAAAATCTTGGTAGAGAAGTCTGAGCAGCACCTTATTTGTGCTCTATCGGTGGGAGATGACATGGCATACACACAGCAATAACAACTTTCCTTTGATCTTTTGTGAGTGTCTTGGGGCCAAAAAGAAAAATAGCCGTGTAACTCACATGGCAGCAAATAGGTGACAACAAAAATTTCAAGTTTGGCCCTTGACAGTGAAGGAAATGAGTACTTTTATATGAAAAAATGATGAGTTTCACTGTAGGCTGGGGGAAATTTCCCCTTTGAATTACCTTTAGCATATGACTGGGTTGGGTGCTAAGGGCCAATTGTGCCAGGAGGAGAGAGAACAGAGCTCTGAATGGGCTCCGGAGTCAACATGCAACATTTTTGTCTCAGCAGAGAATTTTTTTTGCAATGCTGTTGGGAGATCCTTCTTCCAGAGGATAAGGTGACTGTGCCTGAGTTCCAGGCTGGACACTTCACCTCCAGAGCTGGGAGGCCAGCTTGTTTATCCCCTGCACCATGTAGCGAAGAGCTCCAAAGGCTCCATCTTTTGATATGCTGCCACATAGGTCAGAGAGGCTCTCACGTTTCCTCACGGTGTTATGAGTACAGTCTGGTATGCAGGAGCTGGGTGTTTATCTGAACAGGGACCCAGCCCTTCTCCTCTCCTGTTACTGCCCCTCCGCAGATGCTGCTTCTTTCTTGCAGCTCGGTACTGAAGCAGAGAGCAGAGATTTGAGTCATCTCACTTGAAGAATGAAGAAAGAAATCAACAACAGACCCCATAAAAAAGCACAAAACTAAAATTAAATTATGTTGGAGAAGAAAATTAAGCACTACAAGTTGACCTCCTGTTAACATTAGGATCTTGAAAGAGGATGATGATCCTTCACGCGAAACAGGAATGATCAGCATTTTCTAGTCTTTCACTAAACCACGATGCTATGACAGAGGGTCAGAGGGGATCCCAGGTGAGCCACACAGAGAGGGGAATTTCCCTTGCAGTGACCACAATGAATGTGTTTGCTGAACCATATGTAAGCAGAGGGCAAACACCTGCATTCCTGATGTTGAAGGAAAAGCAAAACATAACCACAAACCTGAACTCCTTTGGTTCTAACATTTTGGAAGCAAAAATTGTTCAGTTAAAATTCAGTCTCCTCAAAAAATGGCTTTGTTTCCAACACTACTTTTTGAACCAAAAGTAGAAATCTGATTTATAGAAACATTTTTAACTATACTGAAAGTGCTCGTGATTCTATATAATGGTTTTGAACTATTGGTTTTTAATTTTAAACTATTAAATCTAAACAGCAGAGTTTCAAAAGTAGGTTGCCATTATTGAACAGGTATTTGTGTTTGTCATGGCTGCCAGGATAATCAGTTGTGTTACTGTAATTTAGAAAGCCAGCCAAAGAAACTGGAGAACCCTCAGTTTTGGTTTAACAAACTTGCTGTATGGCATAGGCTGTTCTGAGAAACTCTATATAGAATTCAGACCCTTTGCACCCATGCAGAAACCTTGTTGGTGCAAAGAGATCATGATATTATGGGATCACAAACTTTTAATGCATACCTGCCAAATTATTATTTGATTTCCTTTTCATGACTCTCTAAAATGCAGGGAGTGCTTTTTGTAGGCAGTTAATACACATGCCCCGTTTCTTTATTCATGTTATATAGCATGTTGCTCTTCATTGCTCTTCAAGTGACTGGTGGAGAAAAAGTGTAAAACAATTCTGTCTCAGTCTCCTTTCCATTAAAAAAGATTGAAAAGTGAAATGGCATTGTAATGGCATATGGCTGTCCAACACTGTCAGCTGGGTAACAGATTACAGCAGGACCTGTTGCAGATGGATGTGCTGTAGGGTCCACTGTATAGGGCATGTATTTATGTTTTGCAATAAATACCCAATAAAACATAAATTGATTACTGCCTTATAGTTAGGCTAGATTTAGCGAAGTAGTTATTTATCTCACTCCCACTGAGTTAATCTGGGAAATCTCAAATTCCTTTCAGACTCTGGCCTTCACTGCTTTCATCATTTTGAAAACAGAACTTAAGCACATTGAAAAATTCTTCCCACAGTTTGAAAGAGGATGTCAATGTTAGGTCCAACATTCAGGCATTTTATGTTCACTAAGACTGCATTTAAATTGACTTCTGAATACATATCGGGGCATGACTCAACATACTGAGTGTCCACAACAGGGCTGTGAATTTGGCGACAGAAATATCCAGCATCTTCATGGGCCATCAGCCTGTCTGTAATCCTTTTGGTTGCTGTGAGGGGTCTCAGGGGAGAGGGGAGGATTGCACCTGTAGAGATGAGCATGCTAATTCTATGATGCTTGTAGATTTTCCTAATTTCTGAAAAGACAGTCAATGGTGACAAGTTTTTAAATAAGAGATTTTTGGATTATAAAATAATCTATTGTTTTAACTGCAATTTGCATCAGAAAAGAATAATCTTCAGCTTTCTTGACTTCACTCTGGAGCTTTCAGAGACCAAATGAACTCTTGGGAGGGAACATTCTTCCATGAAAAAGACTTGAAAACCACATGAAAAATTTCTCAAGCTTTTATTTTTCTTCTTTTTCATGCCACACAATGGAATTATTTCTGATATCTTGAGATGTTGTGGATGAGAAATGGGTTCCTGCCTGCTCTACCCACTAGTAATTGGTTCCAGTGAATTTCTGGATATGTAACTGGGGTAAAGGCTGCAAAATTATCCTTTAGATTGCCATTGTGAGAGATTTCTTTATGTATTGCACTTCGTTTAACCTAATTTCATTTTTCCTTATAACTGCTTCCATTTTTCTCTCTTCTATTTTCTTGGAATACTGCAATCTTTACTGGAATCTTAATCAAAGTCCTTTGTTTATTTGATTTTCTACTTGAATATTTGCATTTTTCCTAGAAATCTTAGAGAAACACCTATTTTAAAAACAATAATCAATGTTCATGATACTTGAGTACCATCCTTTAATGTTTGGCTTGGCATTCTTTACCCTTTTGTCACAAGTGAGACAGAGGAAACCACAGCCTGTGGTGGATCTGGACACTGGGTTTATTTAAGAACCAACAGGACCCAAGCTTTTATCCAACTTGATTATCTTGCACACTCACTTATACGCTACCCTCCCCATCACTATGTTTGCAAAATTTTTACTTCCCTTACAGCCAGGGATCACTGCTGACCTGGGAGGGTTGGGCAGAAGGTCATGCTGGTCAGCGCTTGCCCCTGGGCCATCCTTTGGCATCAGTTTTTATCTTCTTGATCCCCCAAATCTTCCCCACTTCCAGGATCTTTTCCTCTAGTCTTCTTTTCAGGCCACTGTCTTCTTTCTGAGACCACTTCTTTTTGGGGATCCTTTGTTTTGGCACCATGTCTTCTTTCTGGAACTGAAGTCCCCTATTTTCCTTATCTAGATAGTCTACATGCAGAAGCCCAGCAGATGAGCAGCCACCTACTTGCTAGCTGTGTCTGATTCCTCTTTTTCAACTGGAGGATTCAAGATGCACCACTTTTATTTAGTCCAGGTGCTATCAAAATTTACAGCCAACCTGTACAGATTGCAGCCAGCAAGTAGCAGGTTTCTGCTTAAGAGTTCAAAAGTTCAGTTTCAGACTTTCACCCACACACACACCCATGCAGCCAATTATCTGTTGCCTGTTAGCATTAATAATTTAAGCTTTTTTTTTTTTACCTACATGCCATTTTTCTGTGCTTTTGCTGACTTTCTCTGCATTGCAATACTTAAGAACGGTGGGGTTTAGAGCTATGTGGCTAAGCCTGACCTTGTGTGGTCCAGAGCATTCCTCCCACCTGCTTTTGTCAGAGAAGATGGAGGATATTGAAAAGACCTTAGAAAAGCAGCATCCCCCATTCAGGCAACACACAGCTCAAAGTGGGGCTGCCCCAGGCACCGCAGACCTGCCCGTGGCCATGCAGGTGCACAATGCAGCCTGTGGTCCTCAGCCTTGCCAGCTTCCCCATACCAAGTGAAGGACGTGACCCACCACATTACACCACGTGATGAGTAAAACAATTGAAATTTATTCTACAATAAAATACATGCTTGAAGGATTCATGCTAAAAGAGGGTTCATACCACTGTAACTATATATGTTTACAGCCAAACTGTAATTGCAGGATTGAGGCCTAAACTATATTTCAGTGATTATCATGTGAGGATATATTTGCAAATACTAATATTGCATTTACTAACTGAAGGATCGTGTGAAGAGATAAGATAAAAAAGGGGGGAAAAAAACAAGACACGTCTACTTTCCTGATCATGGTTAACTAGTGGCGCCCAGGGTACAAAACAACAAAACCACAGAGAGTCGCCTTTATCTGCACAGATAACTTTACGTAGGTCTGTGGTCAAAGCCCACGGGGACTTTACTGTAAAGCTCAGTAAGAAAACATATTCATGTTTTTGATGTCTAACATTCTTGCTACATAACATTTCTGGATTTTTTTTTTTTTTTTCCTGCAATAACGTTCACAATCTTGACTAATATTCCTTTTGGTCAAATTTGAAAAGAAGGGAGAAAAAAATGAAATAAAGCACCATGGAAAGAAACTTAAATGGAATGAGATATAAAAATTCAGGACATCTATGTTTGATGCCATCATTAAAAAAAAAATAAAAAGAGGGAGGAGGGAGAGAGGGATGACAAAGTGAAAAGAAAAAAAAGCAGCAACTCTTTTATGTGAAGATTACATTTAAAAATAACCAACTAACAGTCTGCACTTTTCAAAAGACTGACGTCCTGAAACGCATTTAGATTGATGCAGCCTGAGCCTGAAGTTCTCTTGCTGAGTAAACAGTCAAGTGTTCTTAATAGGAATTGCAGTTTCTCGACATCTGTTGGGGAAAAGGGAATGGTGAAACAACAATTTAGATTGAGATTGCTTTTGTTAAATGCATTTAAATTCCAAGATTAGTGGTGTTCTTTCTTTTTCAATTAGCATTTACTTGCAGAAAGGTTACAGATGAAGGGGCTGAGAAAGAGTTCTTTGGGGGAGGGGGGTTAGCTCCCAGGGCAGTACAGAACGCACTAAAACGTGTAACACAGACTAGCATAGGACTTTAACATAAACTTACAACTTATGCAAAAGCAAGTGCCTTTGAAAAGCTCTATGAAGGAACAAAAAAAAAATTAAAAAAAACAATAACCGTGACTTCACTTTGTTGAGCTCCTAAGAACCAAGCTGGAATTCATATATGAAAAAATATTATTATTGCCTTTCAAAGGAATTTTCCAGCCCATTCATTCTGCAATTCCCCATGCTGATTAGACTGTGAGAGGAGTGTGACTTCTTAGGGGTCACAGAAAGGTAAAAAGAAAGGAAGGCTATAAGAAATGTCCTACCTGCTTTGCCACTTTTCAAAAAACAAGCTCTCTTTATGAGTTTTGTCAAACCAAAGAAGATTCTTTTAGCCCAGTGAAACAGTTGTTGCCATTTTGGGGAAACTGCAATAATAACAAAACCTGGAAGGTTCTGAACTGTCTTGTCGTGTTTTGCTCCGGAACGTATGTCAGGGCTTGAGTCATCATTCCAGACTGGCTGCTGCAACTGCTTCAATTTCAGTGTAAAGATGAAGTGATGAAGAATACTCCCAGACCTGTACCATGCAGAGGATCTTTTTCCCCCAGTATTATACTTCTTTCAGTATATGGATTTCGACTAATTCCATCCTTTATATCTGTAGGACTTGTGACTGTGCTATGTTGCTTTGGCTTTTTAAGTTTGTTATAACTGTTTGTTCTTTTATATACCTGGAATCAGGATGGTGTGTTTGTTTTCTTCATTTGGAGCATTTTGGGATATTCTTTTTCCTTTGCAAATCCTGGGAATATACATTATTCTTTAGCCACTGGCAATGAACTCAGAACTGGACAATAATTATTCAGTCCCTGCCTGAATACCTGGAAACTATAACAAGAGATGAAAACAAAATAAACCTCAACCCATTTGGAAAACCAAAGAAAAGGAAGAACTGCATATTTTCTTTTTTTTTTCTATCACTCCACATTCAGCAATGTTTTAAACTGTTATTCCAAAGCACGTGCAAGTCAGCAGAAAGAATCCTGTTGGCTTTGGTCTTTAAGTGCGAGAAGCATCATGAGGGGCAGCACACGTGTTACCATCAGTACAATGTGTTTGGTGTTCTCTCTGCTGGTAAAGCAATGTCAGCCTACAGGAGTTCTGTTTAAATCACTCTCTGGACACTTAAAACTAGCTGAGATTGATTGCACTATTTATTGATCTCATTTATATTGTCTTGGAGATTTCAACCTAATGCTAATCTGATGAAGTGCAGATGAAGTAGGCTGTGGTGGTTAGCACTGCGTACTTTATTGCACAGAGCCGTTAAAGGACCAGTGTGAACAGAAAGTCTGAACAAATAAGTGAACAGTTGGCCCTGTGGAATATTTATTTCTCTAACCACAAGTAGATGTGATCACAAGAGACTTTACAGGAAACTGTCTTTGGACTCTTGCTCTTTCAAAGGGAGAGTCCCCCACCCCTTCCTTTTCTCCTTCTCAGAAACCTCCACTTTTTTCTCTATCTGTCTCACCTTGTAAAACACAGATAGTAACAGGCATGTCCTCTGCTTTCTGATTAACACCCCAGTTTCCAGTAGGCCTCCCCATCACATGTAAATGCCACTCAGCCTGCCGTCCCACGTTATAGCTATTCCCATGGTGTGATAGCCTGGTCACCTACTGCAAAGCCAGGGCTGTTCCATGGGTGACAGGAGCAGTTTTATGGATGGCACTGGAGCCATGACAGGTTACACCATCTGAGGACCAGGCACACAGAGCAGTTTTTGTTTTGGAAGAAATAAGTAACTTTAAGTAACTACAGCTTTTCTTCTGCAGAAGTCTTGATCCACGCTTTGAGATCCTTGAACTGTTTCCTTATCTTATATCTCCTATCACACAAAATGTAGATTTAGTTAGACAAGTTTTACTCCTGTAGCTGGTTCCACTATTGCTAGAAAAATCACTTCATATAAATAAAGGTTGCAAGCTCATCCCTTCAATTATTTTGTTCAATACAAATAGTCAGGTAACTTGCCAAAAATAACATTTCACAAGTGAACTTGACAAGTCATCTGTGTTGCTTTAACTAGAACTACTCTGTCTCCTGTAAAAAAAAAGAGATGATAAATCTTTAGGTAAGGGCTGGGCTGCGTCTCCTATTTCAACCTAAAGAGAAGTGCTAAATAATCTGTACCACATCAGCTGTATCTCCAGGAAGTGCTGTGTCACAGATACAATGCTCCAACACACACTTTTTCCCAGCTTCTATCCTGTCCTGGGTGCAGTAGGTATTTGTATCAGCAGCAAATCATAATGTATCACGTCTGTCCAGCTAGGGAAAGGTAATCCCTGGTTTTACACATTTACCTGGCATCGAACAGTCAAAGTAGTCATTTGGCCACCACATAAAGGACATTTACTGTTTCAGGTCAGGTTAGTTCTCCCAGTGCTTTAAAACAGACTTTCAGCAAGATCTTTGCGTTGAGCGAACGTGTTCAAGACACAGTCCAGTCTATGGAAACATTGCATTATATATCACGCTAAAACACACCGTGAATGATCTAGAGGTCTAGATATGCATCAACAGATAAATATCACTGTGCAGCTACCTATCTGGGAGGGGTTAGATAGCAGCATTGCATATTAGACTACTTGGACAAGGACAATGAGCAACTTTGGATTTCCTCCTTCCTGGGGGCTAGCTGAGCCCCAGTGATGCTCCTGCAGCTGAGGAAGGACATGCTGTTGAACACAAAGTATTCTTACCAGTAGCTATGGGGATCAGGTCCTGACAGGTCAGCTTTATTCATTTCAGACATACTGGGACTCCTCTCAGGAGGAGTTACCCATGTGCAAAGATACTCAACTTTTTTTTTCAAGCTGTAGGCTTGAAATAATGAAATGTAAAGAGTTGAAAGAGGAAAAGCAATTTTTCACATAAAGGAGGAGTTGTGGGAAAATGGATCGTAGTTTTTTTACACAGATTCCACTCAGTTGAATTGAAAGGAAACACAGACAGAGATATCTGAAGAGAAGAGGCTGAGGAGGCAAAAAGCTAAACCTGAATGAAACTGGGTCCAGAATTTGTACAAGTTGTCCTTTTTAGTTTGCTTGGGGCTGAATTTATTGTATATTAAAGGCTTTAATCAAATACTCTGGGTCATATGAATGTATTTTTAATGCTTTTATGGTGTGGCATGTTCTAAGCAAAAAGTGTCATCCCACATATATCACATTTGTCTAAATTTGCATTCTCCCAGATGGCCACATTTATTGACTTTGTGAAGTTAACTGTCTCTCCCTGCTTCCAGCCAATCAGGGTTTGCTGGGGGATCAAAGAAAGTGAATCGTTCATTGTTTCATCTACTGCTGAGAATGACCCAAAACCAAAATCTCTTGACACCAACACCCCCAAATGTCAATCTCAGATTAGCACAGAAAGTTCCTGGCCCAAATTCTATTTTGATTTTTTACAATTTCCTTGAAATTCAAAAATATTTTACCTGTGAACATGAGCATTTCTCTTGCTATCATGTTATTTGCAGCCTCCAATATTAATCACATTTAGAAGTAAAAAAAAAAAACATTTCACACCTGCTGAACAAACTAACTTTCCAGCTATTATTCCAAATATACTCATTTGTACTTATGTGACCCAGAACCTAAGAAAAATACTCAATTCCTTGCACCCTTAGAAACTGAACTTTAAATAACTTGCAAGGGAATAATTTCTTTTCTGGTTCTTCTAAGACTGCTCTTTGCAGCTATCAATCTTTATTAATTAAAAATTCACAAAATTCAATCAAATTCCTTTCCTTTAAATCATGCTAAAGGAAAATGAACAACAAAACGCCTGCAGTCCAGGTAGCTGCCAATTCCTTTTTTAGTAAGTGTTTAATCACTGATTTTTTTTAAGTCCAAGTGTAATAGTATGGGAATTTAATCATCATTTCTATTAGTACAACTGCTTGAGAGGGTCTTGAAGACATTTTCTTTCACTTTAGTTTGCCCTGTGGATAAGTAGAGCACTTTGGTTCTGTATTGATTTGTCCTTTACTGCAGTGATCACCTTTCATTTTCAAGCATTCACCTTCCATTCATGAGCATTAAATCCCTATTTAAAAGAAATAATAGAACTGGAATGGTGGCTCAATAGGGCAATGATCAGTGGAAGAACCCAGATGACTTTATCTGGGTCAGAACTTTATTTCATTAGGTTGAATAGTGATTTCTTGCTTTCCCCTGCTCTGTCTCTCTAGCGGTGACAGGCCTTCCCTCTCCCTAAGGATGTGAAGACCAGCTGCCTTGAGATAAGAGAAAAGGAAGGGAAAGAAAGTGCATTTATAAAGGACACTGGTCTACACGTGCAGTTTGCAGCATATAAAAGCCCCCTGTGTGTGAATATGGGCTAACACATCAGCACATGTCTGTTTTGAAATGAAGAGCAGCAGGTACATTTTGACACAAATTCAAATCAAACGTGTGCCTTTGATATCATACTGGCAAAACTCGATCATATGCTTTGCTAATCGAGTGTGCCGAGTCTCCTATGCTTATGTTTTTTGGAATTAAATTGCATGACTGTGCTTTGCTCTGTAAAATGTGTAAATGTGTAAATTATGTCAGGACAGATTGCAAATGCCAGTTGAAGAAATAAAAAATATGCTGCACTCATTGTAAAGAGTGCAGGGGTGTGGCCTGGGAGATGGTGAGAAGGGGTTAATGCCTCCTAGCAAAAATCCTGGAAGAAACAGATTGATTTATTAACTGTTATTTGTATTACTAGTATTAACAGCTTGGTGAAGAAACACCAGAAAACCCAGAAAACCCCATTCAGGACTTAGAGCCGACAAGACGGTACTCCATCAATAAATGCAGAGCCACGGTTTCCACCTGGAAGAGTTTTTTGCACTAGAGTCAAGATGGAATAAGTGAGTGGAGGGAGCAAAGGCAGAGTGTCTGAGTGAAAATGGTGTGGAGTTACATGTTGGCCCTATTTCAAGAGAGCACTTAAATAAGAACTTAAGACCAACCCCTCTAAGAAAAGCACTTAAGTAGAAGCTTATGCACAGTAATCAACAGGAATGTGCCCTTGAATTAGGGCCAATATATACAGCTTTCTTGTTACATTATATTTACATATATGGAATTATTTGATCATCTTTCAATGTATTTTAATTGTATTTTAAATATCCAATTAAGTCACAATTCCCTCTGCGCCCTCATTGTTTCTCTCTTTTTCTCATTCTTTCTCCCTTGAAAATAATGACTTGGCATTACTCCCCAGATACTTCTCTATTTTATCTTCCTATCTTATTTTAAAGGGATCCTGAAAACCAAGGTTTGTACTTGAAATCAAGGTGCACAAAGATCTCAACAGGTTGCTGCTTCTTTCAAAGTTTGATATCCCCCATTTTAGAGAGCCAATGAATTCCTGTTCCCGTTGAAATCAGGATCAGCAAGGATTTGTCCGGGAGTTCAGCTGTATTAGCATACATCCCACTGTGAGATGGAACCAGCACCCAGAAGTGGTCTTGTACCTCTTAGATGAGATTCATTCAAAAAGGTATCAGATGACTGTGTTGAAGGAGATATGAGCTGATTGTGAGATCAATTTAAACATATGTCATTCAGAGCACTGGGAATAAATATCCTGATTTTACAGACTCTCTTTTCTAACCCCAGCTATTTGTTTAAGTGGGTCGTATTTAACCTACGGAGTTATATAATCGTTTCTGTGCCTTTGTTACTGAATGTTTAACATTTTATCATCAAACATATTTTGTAGTGATGTTTGAACTTTTTGCTTTGATGGCCTGAACTTCAGAACAGTATCTTTTCCAGAAGGAGAAAAACCATTTAAAACCAGTGTGAAAAAAGTATTCCAAGGAAAGGCCATTTGCTATCAATAACTAACTCCAGCTAGATGCAACCTTGTATTACTAAATTTCTAGAAATCATAGATTAAGGTTTCTCAGGATTTATTTTTCAAACAAGTATCATACGTGATGATTTTCCTTCACGTGGAGCAAAACAGACTTACTGCTTCACAGCAAGTTACCAGATTGGTATGGAACTGCTGAACATCAGTATTCACATGGACACGGGTCCATTTGAGCATCTAGATGTATGACTTAGTGGTCCTGCATTTGAGAACTGAG